>NC_134893.1:28522100-28532100 GCF_041734735.1 Babylonia areolata | reverse complement strand
ATGTTTGTGAGTGTGCACTCACTCGCGTGTGTGCATGCACAACAATGTCGTTGTTGTTTCTTATGTGTATGTGCACGTGTATACCTATGGTCCAAAGCGCGGCAGTGTGCTCTTGCGTCAGGCTGAGCGTGAATCGGAAAGGACAGGATATTGATGACTGTTTGAAGAGGGCGAAGAAGACAGATAGGCACCGTCTGACTGGGGCTACATTTATCTCAAGTGTTGGAGCATTCAACTTGTTGACAGATGTAAGCACTGAACGCTGACTGAGACCGACTTCTTGTTTACTGTGAAGGCGTTAGGCCGAACGAAAATGACGTAAGTTATAAATTTATTGCCACTGTTCTGTTTTCTTGAAATAAAGTACAAAACAATATATTGCAATGCAACACAGTACCGTACCAAAGACTTGAATAAATATGTTCAAATGAACTTATTTATCTTTGACAGTTTTTGACAATGGTGAATGTGATGTGCTTCGTTTTGCTGTAATTTGCACCTGTGTGATTTACTGTGATGACGCCTGTGTCGATTTACATTAAAAACAAAAAGTCACTTAGTCTTACGTATGTATATTTTAACCAATGTCATGTGAATCTGTGTTGACTTTGTACATATTTTACGACACTTATTCTTAAATTTGTATATTTCAGTGTAAAGCGCGGTGAGCCCCATCTGAGGTGGGGGTACTGCGCTATATAAGCCTACATTTCATTATCATCATCATCATCATCATCATCTTTCCCTGGCCCAAGGAAAAATGAGGACCACTCGGGTAAGACCCAGACTGACAATGACATATACAAAATGAAGTATTATTTTCAAGGCAGTCTTGAATCTCCATGGAATTATTCTTTTTAATTTTAATAATTCGTAAGAGCCTAGGGATAACTGTGCATCATAAATCCGAGCCATTTTCTGACTTTTTTTGTTGTTGTTTTCCATCATTATATTTATTAACAGATCATCCCAGCACTCCACACCCCACAAGCTCTTTCTTCCTTGCCTCTCTGCCAGTCAGTCTGTCTGTCTGGTCTTTCTTTGTCTCCATGTGTGCATGTGTGTAATCGCGTGCACGTCTCTGTGTGTGTGTGTGTGTGTGTGTGTGTGTGTGGTGTGTGTGTGTGTGTGTGTGTGCGCGCGCGCGCGCGTCTGTCTGTGTATGAGAGAGAGATAGAGACAGAGACAGAGGGAGAGAGTGAGAAAGAGAGAGAGAGAGAGAGAGAGAGAGAGAGAGTGTGTGTGTGTGTGTGTGTGCGTGCGTGTGTGTCTTAAATGTGTGTATTTGTGTTACGTGCGTGTGTCTGTGCGCGTGTGTGTTTGAATGCGCGCGCGCGCGTGTGTGTGTGCATGAGCACGCACGCTGACTGTCTTTCTATCCTATTCCCTCGTGAGAGTGCACGTGTCCCATCCTGGCAAACGGAACATGGCACGTGACAAATGGCCAGGGGCTTTGGGAGGCGGGGAGAGGTGAGATGGAGGTTATCTTGCCATTACCTAATCCCACACAGCCAACCAACCAGCCAATGTGCAGCCCCAGATCTCTCCGCTGATGATGGCGGCAAGCGGCAAATAGCGACATCTCATAAATCGTCTACTTTTCCGCCATGGAGGGTGACCCCTCCAGACAGCTCACCATCCAAAGGGAACTCTGGGTCTGCTGTATGAATTGAATTGATTGTGTCGGTATCCTACCCGTATATCTACATTTTCGCTTGGTTAGTTGGAGAGGCTGGTGTGAGTTCTTTCCCCTTCCATGATGGAGATTTTGCAGATATCTGGATTAAGGTTGTGATTGAGTTTGGTTGGTTTAGTTTTGTGTGTGTGTGTGTGAGAATGTGTTTATTAATAATCCAACATAATCAGTCAACGTTTTGGTGTATTTAAAACATTCTTTATTTTAACTTGTGTGTAGAAAATGTGTAGTTATGAGGGAGGAAGCTATGAGTGTGTTCACGAACGCACGCATGTTCTCTCGTGCATGCATAAACTTGCTTTTGCTTGAGCGTGCAGCGACACATTTGTTATACTCAACTCCGGGCAATCTTGACTCCTCGTGGATCCTTTTCACATTACTCTCTAATGCTCCGAACCTGGAGTTAATCGTGTGTCATAAATATGAGTAATTTGCTGTTTTGTTTTTGTGTTCTTTGTTTGTTTTCGGGGGTGGGTGGGGGGTAGTGGCAGGGAGGGTGGGTGGGTGTGGGTGTTCGCTGAGAAGCGGATGTTGACAAAGACAGAGAGAGGGAGAGGGTCAAACAGAGACAATTTGTTTACGCAAGCAACAGGTAATCTCCATCACACTCTCTAACCTTTCCCTTCCTTGCCTCGATCCACCCCAACCAATGAATTATGTCTGTATGTCAGTCTGTCTCTGTCTCTCTGTCTCTCTCTGTCACTATCTCTGTCTCTGATGCAAGTAGAGAAACTGTCACCTCGTACCATGTTATGAACGGTAGCTTGTCATAAGGACGGTACAGTCAATGACAGTAAAACATCAAAGCGTCAAAGCGTCAAGCGTATCTCTGTCTCTGTCTCTCTGTCTCTCTCTGTCTCTCTCTCTGATGCACGTAGAGAAACTGTCACCTCGTACCATGTTATGAACGGTAGCTTGTCATAAGCAGCATTATTTCGTCGAATTGTGCTTTTGCTCTTGAAAATTATGCAATGGTACTTGTTCATTTACCCCTTCAAAACAGGGCCGTGGCCGAGTGGATAATATAAGCCATTCGCATTCGCAGCGTTTTTGTGTATGTGTGTGTGCATGCGTGCGTGCGTGCGTGCGTGCGTACGTGTGTGTGTCTGTGTCTGTGTGTGGGCTTTTCTTGGGGGAAAATGAAGTGTCTCGTGCCAATTGGCGTGCAGGGGGCGGGGTGAGGGACGACGGTTGAGAGAGATAGAGAGGGGAATGGGGGGTGGGGGGTGGGGGGCTTATCTGGCCATCGTCTTATCTATCCTCCAGCCAGCAGCCCACAGCCCAAGAGCTTTCATCTTGCGGCAGCAAGCGGTAAATAGTGCTGTCTCATAAATCGCTGACTTTGAGCCACGGAAGGTCGCCCAAACTGGACATTTCGCCAGGGAAAAAAGAAAAAAAAAAGAAAAGAAAAAAAGCAGCTCAGGGTCCCATGCACGAATAGAAAAGGGAGCAGAGGCAGGCACGAGTGGACGATATGTCAGTGATGGACGATGGTTACATGGTGTATTGATACGTATCCATAAACGTTTGCTTGGTTAGACGTTGTCATGAAATTATCATGATACAGGAATGTGGAGATTAAAGCTGAACCTGAGAAGGGTATGGTTTAATGTTTTTGTTTGTTTCTATGTTACTGGCTCAGTATGCGCACTTTTGTGCTTATAAAGATGACTACAGAAAGAACTCGACGTTTTTTGTGTTTGTTGTGTATTTTTTAACTTGTCTACATAAAGCCTTTCTTCTTTCTTCTCTCGTGAACGTCCTTAATGGTTTTTTTTTCTCGTCTACATACTGTTCGAAAAATTCGTTGAGCGATTAGAGCCAGCTATCGGTACAGCAACACTGGCAAACAAGCGAGAAGTTGATGCAACATTTTTCTTTTCAAAAACTGGGTCATCATAATGGAACAAATCGATTTGCCAAAACTGTGCCAGGCAATGAACTTGGATCTCCGTGTTACCCAGTCTCTTGACCAAGAAAGCAGAGAGCCCGCGTGCAGTAGTCAGCCTGCATCTTCACAGCCAGGTCTGACTGTGCTTTGTCTTTCTGCACACAGGCAGTCTCCTCCTGATCCGGACACGGTCCAGATGCATGCCGCATACCTTTGCCTGAGCATTCAGGCACATCCTGAGCTGGAGGCAGCGAAGCTACTTTGCTTTTGAAAAAAAAAACAATCTACGTGCTTAGGAAATGGGACCAGAGAGAGAGAGAGAGAGAGAGAGAGAGAGAGAGGGGGGGTACTTTCTAATTTAGTCAACATTTAACCACGATATAAGAGTACTCAATGTTTTGGAAGAATGACACACATCAAATTTGTCATTTAGTCGCAAGAGCATGAAAAAATCCTCGAGGTTGCTTTTGCTCCAGCTATGGTATTGTTTCCTGAAGCGTCATAATTTCCCATGAATAAATATGTTTAAATCAAATTCTTGTCAGTTGTGGGCTCAAGAAAGGGGGGTTGCTATGCTAACAATAACTATGAAATGAAGGTTTTTCCATGCAATCCTCGTGGATTATTTTCACATTATTTTCGAATTCTCTGAGTCCAGAGATAATCATGCGTCATAAATACTTGTCCTTTTTCTTTTTTTTTTTTTCTTTTTTTTTTTTTTTTTTTGCCTGCTGGAAGACAATGGAAGAGACTGAAAGAAAATGGACAAGAAGGAAAATGGGGACAATTTGTTTCTGCACTCAGCACGAGCAAGCCAGAGAGCATGGTGCCTCGCGTTCATGGGAACAGAGTCACTCCACGCCCCCAGCCTTCCGTCCTTGCTCTGATCCATCCGTCATGGCAACCAGTCAGTTCTGTCGCTCTTTTTCTTCCTTTCTCTCTGTCTCCCTCTGTGTCCGCGAAAATCTCTTTCCGCACATAATTTTGGTGTACATGTGTGTGTGTGTGTGTGTGTGTGTGTGTGTGTGTGGACTCTGTGTGCGTGTGTGTGCGTGCGTGCGTGTGTGTGTGTGTGTGTGTGTGTGTGTGTGTGTGTGTGTGTGATTTTAAACAAATAAGTGCGTGCTCGTTTGTGAATGCTCGTACATGTATGTTTGCGAGTGTGTGTGTATGCGCGGGCGATCGTATGTGTTTGCACGCGCGTGCACGCACGCGCATTCATGCGAGCGAAAACATGTGTGTATGTGTCCGCACGCGCAAGCTCCTGCACCCATCCCTACCTCTCCCCACCCTCCTCATGAACATGTTTCCTCGCTTGTGGAAAAAAAAAAAACAAGTAACAATTATGTGCCACGTGACAAAGGCGGCGCGGGGAAACTTATCTGGCCATCGTCTTCTTCAGCCAGCAGCCTGAAGTCTGGAGCTTTTCCTCTGGTGGTGGCAAGCAGCGAATAGCGAATGGCGATGTCCGCATTAATCGCTGGCTTTTCACATTGGAAGGTCACCCCTTCACGAAAATGCCCCACACCCCCACTCCCACACCCCACTCCACCCTCCAAAAGGCTTGTTTTATTAACAGAGAGTATAGAGCAAGGGATGGTGCAAAGGAGGTGGTACAGACTGCCACTGTTGTGGGGTGTGTCGATGTCACTGTCCAAGTAGAATAAGGACTGGGGGTGCTGGACCACCCCGATCTAAGCCTCCAAACTGCGCTGGGCTCATTATATATATATATATATATATATATATATATATATATATATATATATATATATATATATATACACACACACATGCAGACTTGTGTTTGTGCAGGACCCAAGTTTTTTATTTTATTTTTGTTTTTTGTTTTTGCTTTTCCTGGCAGCAGCAAAACTACTTGTTACCTCTGGTGTGAAATTTCATAGTTGGGTATTGTGGAGATCTTGATCGAAGTGAATTTTTAAGCTTTGCTTTAATTCATCTCTGGTCATATTAATTCTTAACGTTCATCTGGGATTCAAATCATAATCAAATCATGTTGATTTACCAAGCTGACCTGCAAAGGAGCCACTTGTCTTGGGATTCCTGTTGCACAGGTCAGAACAGATGGACTTACCCCCATTGACTGACCAGTCATCCAAAAAGCAAGCCACGCTGGCATTATCCAACGCAAGCTTGTTTCAAGTTGGTTTCCCCCGCATTTTGAACCGTATTACTTCATTATATTATTTTATCATTGCCCTGTTGTGGCCGGCAGAGTAACTAACATCATAAACGTAAATCATCTGCAGCAATACTTATAACCAGTTCGTGAACTTACATTATCAGCAGCAATACGTGTAACCAGTTATTGAATAAGATGTTACCTAACGAGAGCTGATAACCAATTGAAAAACACTCAAAGTCTGGGTTACGGAAGCAGGTCAAATCATTACAAGAACCTCTGCCTGAAATCAGGTCACATCAGTTTCAATTTCAGTTTCAGTGAGGTGCCAAAGCATGTGGACTGATCCATACACGCTACACCACATCTGCTGCAAAAATAGGGGGTAAATACAGATGCCCAATGCTCTGATCAGGCCTGGAGGTCACAGTGTTTCCCAAACCCTTGACCCAGAAAGCGACAGCATCAGTGAGTAAGCAGGTCAGAGGTGCGTCTGCATATCCACACCGAGAAGGTCAAGCTAATCTCATTCTCAATGGAATCAAGGCAGACTCCCCAACACATGTCTACCAGACTTATTGATCCCAGCCAAGTAGGCTTCACTTCATGCATAACATGCCCATGACGAGGCTGTGGGAATGAAACTACTTCGTTTCTGAAACTGGAAGGAGCTTCTGTGTCTTTTTGTTTACTTGTGTGTGTGTGTGTGTGTGTGTGTGTGTGTGTGTGTGTGTGTGTGTGTGTGTGTGTGTGACACGTGTGCACACACGTAGTGCAACGTGTTACTTGGTGCATTTTCTTGGCACTTTCTGTGAATTAATGTTCTTATTTGTTCCGCTGAGTGCCCTTCCATCTTCACCCCTGCTCATTTACCTTCATCCCCTCCTCAGTGAAACATCCTGTTTGTGTGATACACATCGTTGCCTTTCCTGTTCAATTCATGATGACGCTAGTGGCAGTCTGTTAAAGAGCAATTTTGCTAAGCCATTTGTCACTTCCTGACTACATGATGAAATGAGTGTCGAAATATCTTTTTTTTTCACTCAACCCTAGATGGAAATGCTATTCTGATCAGACAAAATATGACCGGCGAAGTTGTTTTTTTTCTCCCTATATCTCCATCAGTATTACGTAATAACATCACTAAATCATCACTCTCAGAGGTGAGCCAGCCTATTCAGGGACATGATCATACAACCTCATCATCAGCAGTTAAATGAACGCCATCTACCAACAAAAGAGTGAGAAATAAACAGAAAAGATACCCCAAAGCAGGTCGATAAACAAACGATCACTGCCTTTAAATTGGGTGAAAGCGGTTGAGCGCGTTACGCGAAACACTTCCAGGGCATGAAATTCGATTACTTTCTTAAGCCAGACTCTTGACCAAGAAAGACACTACCATAGCGAGCAGAAGCAAGACATGAAAAGACAAGACAGTGTTTATTTCAGGAAACCCCAAGGGGATACAGGAACACGTTACATATTCCATGTAACTAGTACAAAATATGAAACACGTTTAGCATTGTGCTCACAATCAGTTATCATAACCATATCAACCCGTAGGTTAAGAGATATATTCAGAGGGAGAAAAATAGAAAACGCTACAAAGATGTACTGTCAACATTCAAAACATTCATCAATGTTCACTGCATTTATCCCCAACGAAAAAAAAAAAAAAAAAAAAAAGAATTCACAAGAATAAGACTAAACAGGTCCACCCAGAGAGGTACATACTCTTTGGTCTGCTTGCATCTTCACACCCATGTCAAAGCAAACCACTTTCGTTTTGGACAAAAGGCAGACTCTCCGTCCATGTCTACCAGACCTATTGATCCCAGCACGCTGCAGACCTAACACTCCTTCGTGAGCACTCAGGCACATCGTCAGCCAGTGTACAGAGTGAACTGTACATCGTCAGCCAATGTACAGTGTGAAGCTGTACATCGTCAGCCAGTGTACAGAGAGAAGCTGTACATCGTCAGCCAGTGTACAGTGTGAAGCTACTTCGTTTCTGATACAGAACGGAACTGGTGCTTCTCCTCTCTCTCTCTCTCTCTGAAATTCAACACGCGGTAATATAATCTGCATTTAGTTCTATAACAGTTGCGATATGAACATACTATTTGTTGGCATATACGACCAGTGTTTTCTGCAACGAAAAGACTTTGAAATTTGGCTATGAGAAGCTGGAACAGTTCCTGATAACTATTTCCGAGACATGAAAAAGATTATTGTTTTTTCTGTACCAGTCTTCAATGTAGACTGGGGCCTGGAAATGATGGTCTCTTGAGTTTTTTCATTGTTCAAAAGTAGTGGACTGTTAATATTCTCAGAAGATGCTACTTTATACACGTTTGGGAAGCGATTATTTCTGTTCGGTGTTGTTTTAAGACAGAAAAAACACACTAAAGCACTGGTCATCTGGAACTGTTTGACCGTGTGGCCTCTAATGTCAGGAAACGAGAACAGACGGATTAAGGTGAAAATTAAATCGCGGCAAGTCTGGAACTGCTTGACCGACTAAACCGAAATGGTAGTAAAGGAAAGCATGTGAATTAAGAGGGGGAAAAAGCATAGGCAGTTTGGACCTGTTTGACCGACTGGGCTGAAAACTCAGACAGGTTGCTATTTGCGTTCAGTACGAACTAAAAGTCTGCAAAGAACTCATCATTCCATATCCTTAAGTTGTGCAGAAATATCACTAACTTTTCAGACTGACAAACATGTGTTTTCCTTCATGCTTTGATCGTGTGTCTGCTTTGGCAATTCCTTTGTTTACAGACCTGAGGCCTAATTTCAACAAGTCTTGAGTCTGTGTGTGTGTGTGTGTGTGTGTGTGTGTGTGTGTGTGTGTGTGTGTGTGTGTGTGTGTGTGTGTGTGTGTGTGTGTGTGTGTGTCTGTGTCTGTGTGTGCGCGCGCGCGTGCACATGCAAGTGTGAGAGTGTATGTAACGGGTTTTCTTGTTTCCTTGGCAGTCTCTGGGAATGAATGCCGTTATTTGATCCATGGGTGAGCTTCCAACCTAACTCCCACGCATGCCTTCCGATTAATCCCTCAAATCAGTACTGTGTAATGTATCATTTTTATGACATGCGAGAAGAAGTTTACTTTCCCCTCCCCCACAACTGGTGACTGATATGTAGATTATCCAACTTCTTGAATGTTGGAGAATAGCATTTGTGCAATTTTGATGAATCTGATATTTTTTTCTTGGATCCTGTCAGCACGTTTATAACCTCCACCCCCCAACCACCAACAAATTATCCTTTTTTTCTAATCGCGAATTGATAAGAGGCAATCAAGAAGTATCATTTTCCTCAGCCTTTCATCGACGATATTCTGCTGAAAGTAGATAGAAGAATCTACCCGTTCAAAGTCGCTGCATTTGATAATACCATGCTTTCATTCCTTGAGCTGTAACTTGATTTCTCCTATACACTACCCAGAAACCTTATCTCCTTCTTTTTTCCAAGGTGCATCCCAACACGCGCAACTGCAGTGTCTAAAGGAATCAAACACAAATGCAGCCAGATACATTATCGAGAAATGTGTAACGCATATGTCTCTGAAATGATTTACAATGTTTTATGTTATTTTGAAAGTCTTGGAATTCTTTGACCACAATAAGATTGACAGTAAAACTAGCAGCGAAAGAGTTGAACGCTGTGGTTGACGGACTCGATGATTTCAGGGAATATGAATGTAGGCACCACTCTCAACACCACACCCCCTCTTCCCGAACCACCTTTACCCTTCTTCCATTATCCTCTCTTCCTTCCCCCACCTCCGGCTCACCCTCCATTTCCTGTTAGTTGACAGGTTTCATGTTTCTCTGTTGTCTCAAGGTAACCAGCTTTCGCATGTCGCCGTGACCTCATTTGCAAAGTTTCCAATAGCCGTTTGACCTGTGTGCTCATCTACGTCTAGCACCTGTTCCATAACCACAGCGGTTACATAGGCTTTGTTCAACGCTTTGATCTCTCTCGCTAACCTAGTTCTGGGTTTCTCTGTCATCAAAGGTAATAGCCGTTTCACATAACGATTGAAGAGAGACAGACAGGGAAATGGCAGAATACATGCACCATCTGCAGAACACATCTGCAGCAAAACAAAACAAAACAAAGAAACAAAAATACCGGTCGTAGGAAAACAACTGCTGATTACTAAAAAAAATAAAATGATTTTTTTTTCAAAGGTGAAATGAAATAAAATACAAAAAAGAAAGGCTGAAAAAATCTGCTGATTGCAAAATCAACATCAGCA
>NC_134893.1:28504600-28517100 GCF_041734735.1 Babylonia areolata | reverse complement strand
TCGGCGGTAGGGTGTGGGGAGTTGGGGGAAGGGGTGCGTGCTTGCACGGGTGTCCTTCATCCAGTTTTGACCATAGCACCCGTCCATATCCCATCCCTCTTTTGTGGACAAACCTTTCACAGAACAGCACGAAAACACGTCCGCAACATCGTTAAGGGGTAAACCCGAGTCAGAACGACACAGAAATAACTGCTAGCTCGCTGACTCTTTTGCACAGCGCGCATCTTCAGAGCAGTGTTGACTCTGCCACAAGCGGCACGGTGTGAGCCCCAAAGGAAAATTCCGTGCTAGAAGTCAGTGCTTGAATTACAAAGAAAACAAAAGAGCTGCACAAACACACCCCACTATACTCCTCTCTCTCTCTCTCTCTCTCTCTCTCTCTCTGTGTCTGTCTCCCTCTCCCTCTATCTAATTGGCTGTCTGTCTGTCTATCTGTCTGTCTGTCTGCCTCTCTCTCTCTCTCGTTCACCTGTGACATTTTTTTATTTTCACACTAGTTCATATTGTTGAATTATGCTTCCTTTGGCAATGAGCATACCCCCACCCCCTGTTATTGCTATGTGTATTTTTTTTTTTATTATTAAACTTGCTGTTTCATATTCACATCAGTATAGTATTTGTTAACATACACAATGTATGCTTATGTGTGTGTAAGTGTGCCTGTGCATGTGCGTCAGATAGATAGATAGAGAGATAGAGTGAGAGTCTGTGTGTGTGTGTTCTGTGTGGGTTTTTTTTCCTCCTATGTCGTTTATTAATAACCTCTGTGTGTGTGTGTGTGTGTGTGTGTGTCTGTGTGTGCGTGCGTGCGTGCGTTTGTGTGTGTGTGTGTGTGTGTGGGAAAGCACGGGGAGGGAGAGGAGCACGGGGAGAGAGTGAAGAGAGGGGAGCACGGGGAGACAGGGGAGCACGGGGAGAGAGTGGAGAGAGGGGAGCACGGGGAGACAGTGGAGAGAGGGGAGCACGGGGAGACAGAGGAGAGAGGGGAGCACGGGGAGACAGTGGAGAGAGGGGAGCACGGGGAGAGAGGGGAGCACGGGGAGAGAGGGGAGCACGCACGGGGAGAGAGGGGAGCACGCACGGGGAGAGAGGGGAGCACGGGGAGAGCATGGGGAGAGAGGGGAGCACGGGGAGAGAGGGGAGCACGCACGGGGGAGAGAGGGGAGCACGCACGGGGAGAGAGGGGAGAGAGGGGAGCACGGGGAGACAGGGGAGAGAGGGGAGCACGGGGAGAGAGGGGAGCACGCACGGGGAGAGAGGGGAGCACGCACGGGGAGAGAGGGGAGCACGGGGAGAGCATGGGGAGAGAGGGGAGCACGGGGAGAGCATGGTGAGAGAGGGGAGCACGGGGAGAGCATGGGGAGAGAGGGGAGCACGGGGAGAGCATAGTGAGAGAGGGGAGCACGGGGAGAGCATGGGGAGAGAGGGGAGCACGGGGAGAGCATGGGGAGAGAGGGGAGCACGGGGAGAGAGGGGAGCACGGGGAGAGCATGGGGAGAGAGGGGAGCACGGGGAGAGCATGGTGAGAGAGGGGAGCACGGGGAGAGATGGTGGAGAGGGGGGGAGCAGGGGAGAGAGGGGAGCACGGGAGACAGGGAGAGAGGGGAGCACGGGGAGAGCATGGGGAGAGAGGGGAGCACGGGGAGAGAGGGGAGCACGGGAGAGAGAGGGGAGCACGGGGAGGGGGAGGGGAGCACGGGGAGAGCAGGGGAGAGAGGGGAGCACGGGGAGAGCAGTGGGAGAGGGGGAGCACGGGGAGACAGGAGAGGGGAGCAGGGAGAGAGGGGAGCACGGGGAGAGAGGGAGAGAGGGGAGCACGGGGAGCAGTGGGAGAGAGGGGAGCACGGGGAGACAGGGGAGAGAGGGGACACGGGAGACAGTGGAGAGAGGGGAGCACGGGGAGAGAGGAGCACGGGGAGAGCAGGGAGAGAGGGGAGCACGGGGAGAGAGGGAGAGAGGGGAGCACGGGGAGAGCAGGGAGAGAGGGGAGCACGAGGGAGAGAGGGAGAGAGAGGGAGACGGGGAGAGCATGGGAGGGGGAGAGCACGGGCAGAGATGGGAGAACGGGGAGAGAGGGGAGAACGGGGAGAGCATGGGGAGAGAGGGGAGCACGGGCAGAGAGGGGAGAACGGGGATAGAGAAGAGAACGGGGAGAGCATGGGGAGAGAGGGGAGCACGGGGAGGGAGGGGAGCACGGGGAGGGAGGGGAGAACGGGGAGAGCATGGGGAGGGAGGGGAGCACGGGCAGAGAGGGGAGAACGGGGATAGAGAAGAGAACGGGGAGAGCATGGGGAGAGAGGGGAGCACGGGCAGAGAGGGGAGAACAGGGATAGAGAAGAGAACGGGGAGAGCATGGGGAGAGAGGGGGGCACGGGGATAGAGGGAGACATAGGGGGAGGGGGGCACAGGGAGAGAGGGGGCCATGGGGAGAGAGGGGGGCATAGGGAGAGAGGGAGGCATATGGAGAGAAGGGAGCACGGGAGAGGGAGAGGAGGCACAGGGAGAGGGAGGCACACTGAGAGGGAGGCACACTGAGAGGGAGGGGAGGCACAGGGAGAGGGAGGGGAGGCAAGGGAGAGGGGAGGCACAGGGAGAGGGAGGGGAGGCACAGGGAGAGGGAGGGGAGGCACAGGGAGAGGAGGGGAGGCACAGGGAGATAGGGAGGCACAGGAAGAGGGAGGTGAGGCACAGGGAGAGAGGGAGGCACAGGGATAGGTAAGGGAGAGGGGGAGACACAGGGAGGATAGGCACAGGGAGAGTGAGGCGCAAGTAGAGAGGGAGGGGGAGGCACAATGAGAGGAAGGAACGGGGAGATAGAGGCACATGGGGGCAGAGAGGGAGGTACTTGGAAGAGGTAGGCACAGGGGAAGCACGGGGAGAGGGAGGTACAGGGAAGAGGGAGGCACAGGGAGAGGAGGAGACACAGGAGGAGGAACAGGAAGAGAGGGTGGCACGGGGAGATGGAGGCATAGGGGAGGCATGGGGGAGAAGGATGTACAGGGAAGAGGGAGGCACAGGGAGAGGGGAGACACAGGGAGAGGGGGAGGCACGGGGAAGGCACGGGGAAAGGGAGGCACAGTGGAGACACGGGGAGAGAGGGAGGCATAGGGAAGAGGAAGGCACGGGTGGGAGGGAAGCACAGAGGAGGCATGGGGGAGAGGGAGGCACAGGAAAGGGGGAGGCACAGGAAAGGGGGAGGCACAGGTAGAGGGGGAGACACAGGCAGAGGGGGAGACACAGGCAGAGGATAGTAGAAGAAGAGAGGTTAGCGAGGAGAGGAAGAGAAGTGAGAGAGAGGAGCAAGACAGGGAGAAGAAAGATGGTGGAGAGGATGAGCGGAAAGTGGGGGGACACGAAGATAGCATTGATTTTTACTGACTTCCTGTGTTTTCCCACTACTTTTATATTCAAACCTGTTCTTAAAGAGAGGGCGGGGGTGGGGGGGGGGGGACAGACAGACATACAGAAAGATAGATAGATGCACAGACAGAGATGCAAAGAGTAAAGTGAACGGAGGAAAAGCATTGAGTTGTTGACCAAGCTGTCCTGCTGGGATTCGTCACATATAAAATCACAAAGCTTCTGGTTGTGAGGTTTGCGGAAGGTTCATGCTTTCATATTATATTGCAATATTCCTTACACAATCGAAGTATGCCGATGACCACTATGATAAACTTCGGGCTTGAACTAAAAAAAATGTAGGCCTATATATTTCAAGTGAATAAACACACACACACACACACACACACACACACACACACTGTAAACAGGTTATAACTCAGGACTGCACGTGCCAGAGACTAAAGGTTCATACAGTGAGTGCGGTACACATGTGTGTGTGTGTGTCAGTGTGTGTGTGTGTGTGTGAGTGTGTGTGTGTGTGTGTGTGTGTGTGTGTGTGTGTGTGTGTGTGTGTGAAGTCAAGTTAAAAAAAAAGAGTATTTTTATTAAGGGTAAACATAAAGCTTGTGTTCGCGCGCGCGCGTGTGCGTATGTATGTGTGTATGTGTGTGCGCGCGCACGCTTGGAATTTGTTGAAAGTCCAATCACACATACTGGTGATTTCAGAAAGTGTCTGTGTCTGTGTGCTCTTTCTTGCAATGACCACAGTCCCAGTTCACTTTCCGGTCCCCTTTCACGGACTAACCTTTCACAGAACAGCACGTTAACATGTCCGCAACATCGTTACAGGGGAAAATACAAGTCAGGGCGACATAAAGATAAGCGTGAACTGCCTCTTCTGCACAGCGTGCGTCTTGAAGAGCAATGTTGACGCTACCACTAGTGGCAACGTGTGAGCCCCAAATTACGAACCATCAATAGAGTGGCGTGTCTGCCTAAAAGATGTGTGGGCGGTTGAAGTGCCACTTGCGAACGGAAATTCCTGTGCTTGAACTCTTGTGCTTGAATTACAAAGCAAAAACAGCTTCTTCGTCTCCTCTGTCTCTGTATCTCTGTCTCTGTCTCTGTTTGTCTCTCTCCCTGTCTCTCTTGCTTTCTCTCATTCTTTTTCCCCCCCCTCTCTCTCTCTTGTTCTCTCTCTGTCTATCTGTCTCTGGTGTGTGTTTCCTTCTCTGCTTCTCTCTGTGCCTTTCTCTTACGTGCACACACACACACACACACACACACACACACACACACACACACACACACACACACCCCTCCCCTTCACACATAATATCTCCCTCCTCGCTTTCTCTCTCTCTCTCTCTCTCCTCTCTCTCTCTCTCGCTCGCTCGCTCATTCTGCTGCCTTCTCTCACATAAACTCTTTCTCTCTGAAAAACGGATATCTCTAGGTATTTGTTTCTGGAAAGTTAGAATTTGGAGATTATATATATATTTCAGGTATTTGTTTCTGGATAGGCAAATTTTGCAGATTATATATGCTTCAGGTATTTGTGTATATTGAGTTATTTCATCTATTTCTAGTCCTCCAGAATGTGAATGGAGTTTATCTGCTTTACCCATTCTCCATGTCTGCATCATGCATGCAGTAACATCAACTCATGACAGCCAACCGCGGTTTCCATGGAACATTATGAGTCAGAGCCACAGAGAAATAAACCGCGAACTTGTTGGAAACAGCATACTTTCCATAAAGCAAACATGCAGCATTTTCCCATTAACCATGGCGTGTCTCGGGTCTTTGTTTCAATCACAAACTGCCTGTAACCCTACCTCCAACCCTCCGCCCCCTCCCCTCCCCACCAAACACACACACGCACACACTTTCTTCTTTCTTTTTTTTTGGGGGGGGGTGGGGGGGGTGTGGGGGGGGGGTGGAGGGGGGGGGCTGTAGTCGTCCCCGACAATGCACGAGAGTTTCAGTTGCGCAATGAGATGTCACTGCGTTCGGACAAATCCATGTAGGCAACACCACATCTGCTAATGAGATGCCTGGCAGCAGCGTAGCCCAGCGCGTTATTCAAGTGGGGTGAGGAATTGTTTTGAATGTCCCGTCACACATAGTGGCCATTGTAGACATTTTGTATAATGTCCCGTCACACATAGTTGTCATTGTAGACATTGTGTGTAATGTCCCGTCACACATAGTGGACATTGTAGACATTTTGTGTAATGTCCCGTCACACATAGTGGTCATTGTAGACATTTTGTGTAATGTACTATCACACATAGTGGTCATTGTAGACATTGTGTGTAATGTACTATCACACATAGTGGTCATTGTAGACATTTTGTGTAATGTACTATCACACATAGTGGTCATTGTAGACATTGTGTGTAATGTCCCGTCACACATAGTGGGCATTGTAGACAGTTTGTGTAATGTCCCGTCACACATAGTGGTCATTGTAGACATTGTGTGTAATGTCCCGTCACACATAGTGGTCATTGTAGACAGTTTGTGTAATGTCCCGTCACACATAGTGGGCATTGTAGACAGTTTGTGTAATGTCCCGTCACACATAGTGGTCATTGTAGACATTGTGTGTAATGTCCCGTCACACATAGTGGTCATTGTAGACATTGTGTGTAATGTCCCGTCACACATAGTGGTCATTGTAGACATTGTGTGTAATGTCCTGTCACACATAGTGGTCATTGTAGACATTTTGTTAGAGTGTTGATTTTTACATTTGAGTGCTATCGTTTCGGAGAGGAGGAGGAGGGGAGTGATAAATGGTGAGTTGGGGGGGGGGGGGGACGGGTAGATGGAGAGTGGAATCTGGAATAAATATTTAAGTACAATTACAGAAAATTACTCAATGGACTTCGCAAAGGAGAAGTCTGTAATCTAACAAGCGAAACAACTGATAATGAATGCAGAAAGTAAAAAAAAAAAAAAAAAATCAACGTTCCCAGTCACATGTGATGAAACACTTTCGTGCAGGTACGGCTTCATTAAATCACAGTAAAAAAAAAAATATATGCGTAACTGCTACTTTACTGAAGCATATGCACTCGACTTTAGGGCAATGTGTCCTCCGTAATGAATTCGATAATAGTCAAACGTCAAAATTAGAATTGGTCTGCGAATCGGACCAAAATCTGATAGAGTCGACTTTCTAGTATATCATTCAAGCCTTGAGTCCATGCTTATATACTGTTTTACCTCTCAGAGTGGATTTCTTCTAGATTGCTGGCACACACGGGACCTCGTCTCATCAGAATGACCACACGCTCTGTTTGATGTCCGAGTCAAACTGGGAAGAAAGGGTGAGAGCGGGAATCGAACCCAGACCCTCACAGACACTGTATTGAGAGGAAAGCGTCTTAACCATTCTGCCACCTTCCTCTCTGCACAAGCACGACAAGCAGAACCAAATGTAGATGTGACGTCACGTGAAGAGGTTATGTCATGTGAAGAGGCGGGCGATAGGTATCGGGAACACGGGCATGTTCAGGTCCACTGAGTTCTAACATGACGTGTGAATCCGTTTCAAGCTGCGTGCCTCTGGGAACAAACCGGAAGACATGGAAACGCTGCCCAACGGATGGACAGAAAAAAGTACCAGGAAGGAAGGCAACGGGAGGAAGGCAACCAGCATGATGCATCAGACTCTGCCCTCTCAACAGGCAAGGCATTTGTCACCTTGTCAAGTCTAAAAGCCAGCATGGACACTTTGCCGTTCACCGTTTGTCAGGCTTGATTATTCTCTGCTGGAGGACAATGAGAATCGAGCTTCTGTCCAGGATATAGAGTTAGGTGGGGGTGGGGTTAGAGGGAGGGGGTAGCCACCCGGTGAAGTGTACACACTCGGCACAGAGAGAGGGAGTGAGAGAGAGTGAGAGAAACAGACAGACAGACAGAGAGAAGCAGACAGAGAGGGGAGGGGGACGGATAAAGACACACACACACACACACACACACACACACACACACACACACACACACACACACACAGATGAGATATGATCAGAGAGACAGAGAGAAGGGGCGGTGGGATGGAAAGGAGAGGTGGGGGCCAAGGGAGAGATGATGAGAGGGAGGAAGCTGTGGGGGAAGAGGGGGGGGGGGGCAGCATTGATTTGCTGTCTTCCTGTGTTTTGTCACCACTTCCATCTTAAAACCTGTTCTAGAGAGTGAGACAGAGAGAGAGAGGAGATAGAGGGGGCGGAGAGATACAGAGGAAGTTAAGGACAGACAGAGAGACAGACAAACAGACAGACAGAGGCAGACAGGCAAAGAAGAAAAAGAGAAGCATTGATTTGCTGTCTTTGCTGTCTTGCTGGGTTTCGTCACCTTTTTCCATTCCTGAAGCTTGTCATTCCAACTTTCCCTAACCAACTGTTGTTGCTTTCACCTCCCTTCCGCTGTGTTACACAGCAATATTCCAAAGTCTGCTGATGTCCGTCAGTGAGCCCTGTATTCAGCATCTTCGTGTTCACACACAAAACCGGAAACTCAGCTAAAAGGTATTCATCTTTTACAAAGAAAAAGTCTAAAGGTCATTACGTACACAGCATGTAAGAGAGATGCAGAGAGAGAAGAGAGAGAGACAGAGACAGAGACAGAGACAGAAGCCGAGATGGAGAAAAAGAAAGAGAGAGAGAGACAGGGAGAAAGAGAGACGCAGACACAGAGTAGACAGAGGAAAATAGACAGGAGACGGAAACATACAGAGAAAATAGACGAAGAGAAAGAACTGATCTGAAAGTGTGTGTGCGTGTGTTGATGACATCTTACAGGTAATGACAGACAGACACTGACAGAAAGAACTGATCTGTGTGTGTGTGTGTGTGTGTGTGTGTGTGTGTGTGTGTGTGTGTGTGTGTGTGTTGGGTTGGGTTGCTGACATCTCACAGGTGCAGAGGTTGTCCTGACGAAACCTCATTTGGCGAATAATTGAAAGTAAAGTAAAATATAATATCTGAACTGAGCGGACAACTGTAATTGCGGGTGTTACTTCTGTACCCTGCTGTTCAGACACACCTTTACGTCTCCAACTGGCTTCTTTTTCTTTCTCTTTTTCTGGGGGGTTGTGGGGTGTGTGGAGGGGGGGGGGGTAGTTCTTGACATCATACGTTTTGCTTGTATGATATGTGCCAAAGATGCACGTGTGTTGTTTCAATGACTCTAGGCTGCACATGAAATACACTTCTTGCCTTGCCTTGCCTTGCCCTGTCTCCTCATACTCCCTCGGCCGTACCTCGAGTAAAAAAAAAAAAATACCCACACTCTCATCTAAATCTTCATAGCCCAGTCAGTTTTACTACCAATCAACTGAATTTTTTACGACTTTATCAATTAATGAACTTTGCACATCGACACTAAATACGAGTTCGTTTCATTTGCAAACAAAGGAGTAAATACGGCAATGGAATCATATCAATCAAAATTCCACTGGCACTAACATCCTGTACAGACATCTTAAGTGCTATGAACGGTGGTGTTGAAGAGAAGTGCTGCCTCCTTGGAAGTGGTGCAGAGTGGTGAAGATCACAATGTCTCAGACTACTTCTCTCAGAACCTTGACAGGTTTATGACGGCCTGCGCCCGGTGCGCGCATAGAGGGTCATGTACAGCATGGTGATTGCCTCCCCCTTTTCCCTTCCTAATGCAGTATGAAAACTTATATCTAACTGGGTCAGTCTGGCCAGGTCGGTTACACAGGTACCTCTATGTTTCCGTCTCCGCACGTCCTGAAACGTGGAAATGACCAGTAAAACTTGTGGCGTGGACAAAAAAAATATATAGCTAAACAAAATCATTTTCAGAACACAGAGACAGGTCTTCCTTATACTGGACTATGCATGGACATATACAGATTAGCGGTGCGATACAGTGCAATGTTACACAATAAAATCGAGTACAATACACATCCAAACAAAACAACGCATGCCAACGCAACACAACTATCACGGTTTCAAGCCAAGTTTATCTAGGCCATTACTGTCATGCTGTGTCGTGTGGACACAGGCCCACATAAGACGTAAATCCTCCTGCCTGAAAGAGCACGCTGTGAAAAGCAGGCAATCAGCAAGCTGCATCTGACCTTCCGCGCTCATCAGGAGGGCCTGGGTAAACCTGTGAAAAGGAAAAACAGCTCTGGACACTTCGCCTCCAACTGCCTTCAGCGATTCGACCTTTTTCATCCCCTCGTGGAAACCAGCTGTGATCGAACTTCCATCGGGGGAAAAGGGAGAGAAGAGAAAAAGACGATCACACGCTGACACGGCACAGTCACCAGACAGACAGACAGACACACAGAGAGAAAGATACAGATAGACAGAGAAAAGAGACACAGACAAAGGGGTGTGGGGGCAGAAAGACTGAAAGACTGAAGAGGTGATGGTGAGAGGTGTGTGACACAGATGGACAGAGATGCCAATAATGGAGTTGGAGAGATAGATGCTGAAAGAGAGAGAGAGAGAGAGAGAGAGAGAGAGAGAGAGAGAGATGTGTAACCATTGTCAGAAAACAGGAAAACAAAGTGACAGAGAGACAGATACACAAACAGAGAGATATAAAGAAAGAAAGAAAGAAAGAAAGAGACATTGAGAATGAGAGAGAGAGACAGAGAGAGAGAGAGATGCTGTTCTGCGTTTTGTCACCTTTCCGCTATCCAGACCCGACACTTATTCACTTTCTGCACGCTATTCACGCCCATTATGTTCCAGGAAATAGCCCGATTTCCCTGATGATGGCTTGAAGGCCGCATTGAGCTTCCTGTTTGAGGCTGAACGCGTTTGACATTGTCAACGCTTAACTTCTACCCAGCAGCCAGAACGCAAAGCGGGCATTTCCTGAACACACACACACACACACACACACACACACACACACACACACACACACACACAACAGGGAAAGGGTTGAGAGAAGGGAACGAGACAGAGACAGAGAAAGAAGGGGTGGAGAGAGAGAAGTAGGGAACAAAACAACAACAGAAAAACAAAAACAAACAGAAACAGCGTCAAAAAAGAGACATGGAGAATACAGCAGGGGAGAGAGAAAGAGAGAGAGAGTGAGAGAGACACACAGACAGACAGACAGACAGACAAACAGGCAGTGAGAGAGAGAGAAACAGAAACTGAGTGACAGAGGCAGAGAGCTAGAAACAGATCCAAAGTTCGATCACTCTATCCATCCATCATCCATCCAACCAACCATCCATTCATTCATCCATCCATCATCCAACCACCCATCTGTCCTCCATCCATCCATCCAATACAGAAACATGAAGTGGTAAGGAACGGTGTGGAGGAGTAAGAGTGTCTTCTCAAAAGTGGTGCCCCTCAAGTGGCGAAGAGCACAATGTTTCCCACTGCTTCCCTTATAGACCTTGATAAGTTTATGGGGGGCCTGCCTGCTGAGAGCAGGGGTCACGTACAGCCTGCTGATTGCTTCCTCTCTCTCTCACGCCAGCCATCCTTTCGGCACGAGTCCTGCCTCTCAAGTAAACCCCAAACAAATATATTCTAAAAGGAACCCAAACAAAAAACGCTAACAAAGTAAGACTGTACTGTCATGAAGAACTAAAACAGCAACAAAAATTACGAAGTCCCCGGACTGCTATGGAGAAAATGATTTTTTTTTCGTATAATTGAAACACAAGGTTGCCCCTTTGCCAAGTTGCACTGAATTATGTGTGCGTGCGAGAGAGAGAGAGAGAGAGAGAGAGAGAGAGAGAGAGAGTCAGAGAGAGAGACGTGGCAAAAGCAGCACCATCAACAATAATAAAGCCTGCCTTATCAAACTGTGCATTACTTGAAATCTTTTTTTTTTATCACCATCATTAACTTCCTCTTTCTTACATCACAATAGCTTGCTTTGTTTCCTTTTTTCATAGCAAAACCAATCACACTCGGATGTTTTTCTTAGGCAATCCCATCCCTTTATTCTGTGATGTATGCATACGGGAAACGCTCATACAATGCAATATTATCATGGAAGAAGATAATGCTACATCATAATACGACACATTGTTCCTCCACAGTACCACACAACCCAGTTATCTCCACGTTTCAGGCCAAGTTTATCTAGACCATGACTCCCATGCTGTGTGGGATGCAGACAGGCCTTTTCTACACGAGACGCAAATCCTCCTGCCTGAAACAGCGGGTTGTGAAGTGCAGGCAATCAGCAAGCTGCATCTGACCTTCCGCGCTCACCAGGAGGGCCCGGGTAAACTTGTGAAGAGCAAAATAGCCCTGAACACTTTGCTCCTATGACCACTTTGGGCATTTCAGCATCCTTTCCCTTCAGGCCAGCGCTGATCGAACTTCTACCTCGAGGAAAAGGAGAGAGGTGTGGGTGGTGGGTAAGGGGAGGAGGAAGGGGTTTAGTATGACCGCAGGCTGATACAGCACAGGGAAAAGAAGATGTGTGTGTGTGTGTGTGTGTGTGTGTGTGTGTGTGTGTGTGTGTGTGTGTGAAAGAGAGAAAGAGAGAGAGAGAAAGAGAGAGAGAGAGAGATTGATTGATTTGCTGTTCTGCGTTTTGTCACCTTTTCCATCATCAGACGCTTCTACCTCTCACTCGTGCACGCTATTCACGCCCATTATGTTCTCAGGGAAACGCTAGTTTTCCCAGATGGCAGCTTGCATGATTGCCATCATCTTCCTGTTTGAAGCTAAACGCTTTTGGCATTGTCTACGATGAAATTTTACCATACTGAAAAAAAAACCCAAACAACAACAACCGGAACCCCCCCCCCCCCCCAATATATATATATATATATATATATATATATATATATATATATATACGTAGGAGAAAGAAAGAGAGAGAGAGAGAGAGGGAGAGAAAGATAGAAAGATGGAGACAAATACACACGTGGAAGATAACGAAAGAAAGAGAAAGACAGATAAAGTGATAGACAGACAGGGACAGATGCACAGAGAAAGTAAATGAGAGTGATAGGGAGGGAGATTTCTTAACAATGAAATGCTCATGGTAGCAACGACAAGAAATGCATATTCAACTATATCAAATAAACTAAAATGCAGAAGAAAAAAGAACAATGACGTCAATAATCTCTCTGGGAGAAGAATGAAAGTCGTCTCGCGATCTTCAACACTTCAGTTTGCGCC
>NC_134893.1:28492100-28499600 GCF_041734735.1 Babylonia areolata | reverse complement strand
AATTTTTGCCCAGTGTAATCTGATCACTTGGACATTCGCCTCATCCACGAAATTTGAAAATAAAAGAACGAAAAACAGGAGAAAAACGCTCACAGCCCAAGCTAGCATAATCTTTAAAGATTGTTTTTTGTGCTGAGTATTGTTCAAAGCCCTTGTTTGTCTTTTCCTTTACTTTTTACGCTTGTTATTTTCAAACACAGTCACTCTTTGGCACATGCTTCTTTCGACAGTGTGGCAGTCACTGGTCATATGTACAAAATAATCATATTTCAAAAAGCTGATCATCTCATATTTGGTGACAAAACGTCAGACAATTCTCCAGTTTTCTTGAAACATTGTCACAACTCATGACAATCTCATATGAAGTTCTGTTTTGTGCATGCCCTTTCCCTCTCACTCTCCCCAGCTTGCTTGTCTTTTTGTATGTGTGGCTCCCGGTTGTACGTTTTTCACGTGCAATCGTGGAGTCATGTTTTGCGTTCCTGTCACTGCTGAGCAGAGGTTCAAGTCTTTCTGTTCTGTCAGTGACACTTCTCTTGGCTTTGCGCCCGCGGCCTTCTTGGAGGCAGGCTGTGTCTGTTGGGTTTGGGGCTTTTTGCCCAGTTGGCACCCTCACGTGGGGATAAGTTTTCCTCCGGGTGGCCATGTTTTCTGTGTTTTGTGTGCTCCAGCTCAGAGGGAGTGCCCTGATGCACATGTGTCGTCTGTTTGTTTTGTTTCCAGTGTCAGGGTAGTGGTACCCGGTTGGCAGTTTGCAGCGTCCCACTTCCTGTACTTTTCCCTCTTCAGCCTGTGTTGGCTGCTGTCTTCCTGCTGCCCTCTTCTCATCACTGTCATCGTTTGTGCTCTAGTTTTGTTGTCTACATCTGTTTTCATCTGTTTCCAGTCTTCACCGTCCAAGTCTTCACTGTCCAAGTCTTCGTTTTCCTCTTGTGTTGTGCAGTGCTTCAGTTTATTTATTCATCAGACGTCCTAAGTTCACTGATAGCATTTTCCGGACTGGTTGCCGCTGGACGGCCGTGTCTAAAAGCTCTGTGTTTTTTGTGGGTTTTTTTTGTGTGTGTTATTATTTATCCATTCTGTTAAGTGTATCAGTTGTTGTGGTTGTGACTGTGGTTAAGGTTTTATTTGGCAAGTTCTGTGTGTGATTGAATAAATGTATGCGAACCCTGAATTATTTTAGCCTGTGTTTGTGTTATCTGGGTGTTAGTTCTGGATTGGGTGGGGATTTCTAGTCCGCTCTCATATAGAGCATGACAAACATAATGATTCAAATAGTGACTATAAAGGGAGAAGAATATGTATGACTGATTTGAAAGCCGCACTTGCCAGCAGTGTCATCATTTGAATGCCCTCTGCCCTTGTTTTAAATGTCTACCCCATTTTCGTCATGAGGAAGCAGAGAAACATCGCATCTAAATGACTTCATAAAGCTGTCTCATGAAAGGTGGTATCAACTATAGGAACAAAATTATTGTTCCACAGGCATGGTCAAACACAAGAGACCCTGACGGAGTGGAAATGTTATGAACAGAAGCCCTTATTAATATTATGGATCAGCAAATGTATCCTATCCATCAGTGACTAACCAAATAATATAGATTCTTAGACTGATTGATTGATTGATTGATTGATTGATTAACTGATAGAGTGATAGATAACTGATATATTTATTATTTGATTGACTGATTGATTGATTGACTGATATATCGAGAACTGAACAGTGGAGGAAAATAAGAGCAGAGGATCAATTCTTCAGTCAATGAAGACATGTCAATATATATATTTTTAAACATCAACAACAAAAACCTTCAACTCTAGGGACGACAAAAAGAGAGAAAAGAATGCCTGTATTGATTTTGCCAAGTCTTTCAAGACCTTTCCCACCCACCCACCCCCGACACTGACTTTCTGCGTTAGGACTGTACACCATTCCTCTTCTTCAGCGTTTCCCACACCCCCCATTCATTCATTCAGCTGGCGCTAGCTGCACGTACGTCCTTCAACCACACTTTTCATCAGTAAACAACAAGACCAGCAGACGAAGCTTGTACAGGAAAATGCTGCCAGCAAACCGTGCAGAAAAGCATGGGGAGGAGGAGGTCGTGAGAGAATGCCATCAGCGGCTTGCTGCTTATGACTCTCCTCCACACACACACACACACGCACACACACGCGCACACACGCACACACACACACACACACACACACACACATACACACACACACGCCCTCCTAGCCCATCGGCCCGCCAGGACCTCTGCAAACGTGTCAAGAGGAAAAGCAGCTTTAGACGCTTTGCTCCCCCCTACACACCACTCGCGCCACTTAATCATTCTCCGCTGGAGGACCTTGCCGATCGAGCTTCGATCCACGGGCAGTGAGGAGAGGATAGGGACGTGGTGCTGGCAGCAGCCTGCTGAGAAAACTGTCCACAGAGAGAGAGTGAGGGAAAGAGAGAGACAGAGACACAGAGACAGACACAGACAGAAAGAGAAAACTGTCCACACAGAGAGAGTGAGGGAAAGAAAGACAGACACAGACACAGAGACAGAGACAGTGACACAGAGAAAGTGAGAGAAAGAGAGAGAGAGAGAGAGACAGAGAGACACAGACACAGACACACAGAGAGACCCGGTGGGAGGTGGGAAGAAGAAATAAGGGAATTGGGAGTGGAGGAGAAGGGGGAGGGCGATGGAGGGAGAGAGGAAGGTGAAGACGAAGAATAAAAAAAAAAAAAAGGAGAGAGAGAGAAAGTAAGAGGGGAGAGAGAGAGAGACAGAGAGACAGAGACACACACAGAGAGACAGAGAGACAGAGAGAGAGGTGGGGAGAAAGAGAAAACATTGATTTGCTGTCTTCTTCCATGTTGTCAGCCAAGAGAGAAAAAATGTCCCTTCGACTCCGTTTCCCAAGCTTTTCAATTTTGTTTGTTTGTTTCTTCTTTTTCTTCTGCTTTTTCCTCTTAATGCTCTCATAAAATGCCATCAGTTTTAGCAATGGCAGCTGCAGCATTGCAGAGAATGTTGTGTTCAAACTGTAAAGCATAACTTTGTGCGCACGCACATACATTACAAACTGTTATATATATATATATATATATATATATATATGAAGAAATCAGATAAAGTACCAGCTTGGCAACAGCGGAAATAAAAGAAAAGAACCAGTAATATTCAAAAGGAAATCTGATGTTTTCAAAATCAAATAATCCAAACATGCAGTATGCTTTTATCACTTTGTGAACAGTAAGTACACCATAATCACAATATTTGTTTTTTCTCTCAGTAGGGTTAAGTAAACTGTTGCGAAGTCTGAGATAAACACAGATAAAGAAGAGTCACAGAGCGTTCAACACAGCAGCTCACTCTCTTTTCTAGCGCCACACATGCAGCTGATAATTATCCCAGTTTTCTTTTCGCGCCATTTACCAAGATAACGTTTCATTATTTCATTTCCAGACCTTGTGACAACACAGTTATAAAAACACAATGTTTGATTCTTCGTCGATTTTTTGTTTGTTTTCGTTTGTTTGGTTGGTTGGTTTTTGTTGCCTTTTGCTTTTTGTTTCAGGTCATCACATGATCGTAATCATGTTGCCAGTATTTTTTTTCTCAGCTCATTACAAGACGAGCAACTTATCTTCGCTCAGTTATTCCCAGCTCTAAGTTTCAGTTGAGTTATTCCTGACCGCTCTTTAAATCTGCTGCTCACCTTTCATTCCACACGTGGATTTCTCTTTCACACACACACACACACACACACACTCACACACACACACACACACACACACACACACACACACACACACACTCTCTCTCTCTCTCTCTCTCTCTCTCTCTTACTGTAAATATATTATATATATATATATATATATGTATATATATATATATATATGTGTGTGTGTGTGTGTGTGTGTGTGTGTGTGTGTGTGTGTGTGTGTGTGCATGAATGCACATATAACATGAAAAATATATATTTCCATTTATTTTTATCGTTGTTATGATTTCTTTTTCTCCTTTTTTTTCTTTTTCTTTCTTTTTTTTTTTTTACTCTGTTGCAAGCTTGATAAACATGACATCCACAATCAGTAATGAATAAAATGCTGACAGCCAGAGGGTCAAAGGATACATAATTGATCACTCGCCATTATGCCGATTGCGTAATACGATCAGAGATGCGGGTGACATAAGTTGCATCATGTTTACATACACAATAACTTCCACACAGGGCGCTTTAAATAATTTCTGGCCTGATCTTTCAACCGGCTTCTAAGAATCAACACTGAACAGAATTTTTAAACTGGAACGTTCGTTAACAAGTTCACATAAGCAAATGCCTTTTAGCATGACTGGCTTGCACGCAGGAATACAAATTACAAGCACATGATGCGTTACAATTATAGATTATAGATATGGAATGACAAACTTTATTTTTAGCTTTTTTGTTTTTTGCATTGCCACACCGCTTTTTTCAAAGTACAGCATTAGATATATCATTTATTATTAAATTAAGAATGCCTGCTATGATTTGGTTTCCAAGGACATCGCATGTATGCATACCCACGCACATACTAACCCACAAACACACACACACAAACACACTCACGCACTCACACACAAACACACACACACACACACACACACACACACACACACACACACACACACACACACACACACACACACACACACAGTGGGTAACTGTTATATTCCTGTGTGACTTTCTTTTTTTTTTTCTTTGCACATCGCACGGCGACATTTAGGGTCCCAGCTGGCCAGACCATTAACCTCGATGTTGCGTTATAAGCAGCGGGGCTGCTGCCTTCCTGCTTGTTGAATATGGACACACTAGCTGGCATTTGCGCCAGAGATTTTTTTCCTCTTCAAATAAACAATACCCCCATTCTTGTATATAATACAACAACCACAAAACAACATCAACAACAACAACAACAACAACAAAACAACATTATCATCAACAACAACAAGAACAAACTGACCTCTAAAACGGAAAAAAAGAAAAGCCGTATCCCCCTTCCTGTTCCGAATGTCATCTCTGCAAGAGCAGGGACAGAGAGGACTCAGGAGTTAAGAGAAAGACAGAAAGAGATCAAGAGCAGGGACAGAGAGGGCTCAGGAGTTAAGAGAAAGACAGAGAGAGATCAAGAGCAGGGACAGAGAGGGCTCAGGAGAAAGACAGAGATCAAGAGCAGGGACAGAGGACTCAGGAGAAAGACAGAGATCAAGAGCAGGGACAGAGAGGGCTCAGGGGTTAGGAGAAAGACAGACAGAGATCAAGAGCAGGGACAGAGAGAGCTCAGGGGTTAGGAGAAAGACAGACAGAGATCAAGAGCAGGGACAGAGAGAGCTCAGGGGTTAGGAGAAAGACAGACAGAGATCAAGAGCAGGGACAGAGAGGGCTCAGGAGTTAAGAGAAAGACAGAGAGAGATCAAGAGCAGGTACAGAGAGAGCTCAGGGGTTAGGAGAAAGACAGAGATCAAGAAACAGACAGACAGACAGACAGATAAAAGACAGAGACAGACAGTTGGAGAGTGGGTGGACAAAGAGAGGCAAGACCGTTCAGTTTAGCTCAGTTACTCAAGGAGGCGTCACTGCGTTCGGACAATTCCATAAACGCTACACCACGTCTGTTAAGCAGATGCCTGACCAGCAGCGTAACCCACCACGCTTTGTCAGGCCTTGAGAGAGAGGCAAGACAGGAGAGAGAGAGAGAGAGAGAGAGAGAGAGAGAGAGAGAGAGAGAGAGACAGACAGACAGACAGACAGACAGACAGACAGACAGACAATGGGTGAACTGCAACCTGGAATTCTTTGAGCTCTTAAGTGCAGTTTTTTCTTCTTCCTTTTCTTCGCTTTTTCTTCCTTTCCTTCCTTTTTTTTCTCACATGTCGACATCAAGTGTACCAGCTGGGCTGAACATCAGAAACCCGAACACTGTTACAAGCAGTGGGACTAGTCTACTGCTGACTTCCTGCGGACTGAGTAAGTACAGTATTGCAATATGGACAGGCTGGTGTCTATGTCAGATCTGTTCGTCTTGCAATAATCATGCAGTGCCCCCCCTCCCCCCCTCCTCTCGCCCCCTCTTCTCTGCCTTGATTCTGATAAATAGCTGCAGGGGGGGGGGGAGGAGGGGACAGAGAGAAGGCAACAGACGATGGGAGGTGTACAGAGATAGAAGAGAGAGACAGAGACAGGTAGAGACGCAGACACGCTCTCTCTCTCTCTCTCTCTCTCTCTCTCTCTCTCTCTGTCTGTCACACACACACACACACACACACACACACACACACACACACACACACACACACACACACACGTGCACAAAATTATTAAGAGGGGTAGAGGAGAGAGAGAGGGAAAGAGTAAGGGGGGGGGGAAGAGAGCGAAGGTGTAGGAGATAGAGAGAAAGATGGAGGGAGAGGATAAGGGGACGGACAAACAAGACAGGCAGAAAGAGAGACAAACATTGAAACACTGAGAAATACAGAGACAGAGAGACAGAACTTTGAGAAAAAAAAATACGGGGGAAAACCACAAGCATGAATAATTATTTCTTTGATCTCTGCCACCGGCACAGGCTGTTATCAACATCACCCACGAAATGGAGGCGCTGATGATGAAAGCAGCAGAAAAGTCACACACATCCTAATGACCACACTGACCAGCTGCTAACTCCCCCGCCACTGACAGAGCAACGGTGCTGCATGCATGATCAGTGGGACTCCACACACACACACACACACACAAAACTTACCAGCTTCTGACCGTGC
Organism: Babylonia areolata; assembly: GCF_041734735.1. Classification (NCBI taxonomy): domain Eukaryota; kingdom Metazoa; phylum Mollusca; class Gastropoda; order Neogastropoda; family Buccinidae; genus Babylonia; species Babylonia areolata. Next base: position 28,492,803 of record NC_134893.1, on the reverse strand, counting down.
CGTGAATACTAACCAGCACTGCACAGAAATGTTCCAGAAAACCATATCAGAGGAGATAATCTAATTCGTAAACATGCTTACGTTCATAAAAATGTTAATCAAAGTGGCCTCTGTGTGTGTGTGTGTGTGTGTGTGTGTGTGTGTGTGTGAGGGGACACATGCTATTGAACTGAGAATTGCTCGTCTGCATGTGAAGGCAAACAGAAACATTCATGCGCCTGCACACACACGAACACACGTGTGCGCGCGCCAGCACATACACACATACAGAGAAAGAGTGTAAAAGGAGATGTGCGAGAGAGAGAGAGAGAGAGAGAGAGAGAGAGAGAGAGAGAGAGAGAGAGAGAGAAAGAGAGAGAGAGACAGTGAAACATTTAAACAGAGAGAAATAGAGACAGTCAGAGACAGAGGGACAGAGAGAAAGACAGACAGACAGACAGAAGAAGACAGAGAGACAGAGGTCAATGAAGAATGAAAATGAGGAGAGACGGAAAGAGAAGGAGAGAGGGGAAGAGAGAGGGGAAGAGAGAGAGAGAGAAATATTAATAAGGAGAGAGGGGAAGAGAGAGAGAGAGAGAGAGAGAGAGAGAGAGAGAGAGAGAGATTAATAAGGAGAGACGGAAAGAGACGGAGAGAGAGAAGGATAGAGGGGAAGAGATATAAAGATAAATGAATAAGGAGATAGGGGAAGAGAGAGAGAGAG
>NC_134893.1:28464600-28489600 GCF_041734735.1 Babylonia areolata | reverse complement strand
TCTTTAAAAAAATGCCTTTGTAGATCATCCCAAGATTGCATTCAACATTTGATCTGCTACACACCTGTTTCAACGTACAAAGAAAACCCAGTGTCTGTGTTGCTTGAGATGGCAATTCAAACATGATGACGAAGGGGCTGAAAACGGACGCGGGGCCTATTGTCGCAAGCAGCGGGCATAATGCCACGCGTCGGGCGTAAAAGAAGGATTGGATTTTGCCCAATCTGTGAGTGTCCCCCCAAAAACGTGGACAGTGATTAATAACATTCTCCTGCTTCAAATGGCGTTCCGCTGCTGTTCTGGAGCACCCCACGACAGCAACATTATAACTGGATTATAAATCATCAAGAGGGTATAAAAACGACGCAACAAGATATTGCTTCCGGAAGAAAGAGCGTGTGATTTATGCAACGAGCTACATCAGCGAGAAAGATGAGGCTGGAAGGTCCAGAAATGTCACTTGACAAAGCGGAGAAATGGGTGCTGGGAGCATCTGGCAGATAGGGTTTCTTCCTTTTTCAAAAAAACGAATGCTTGCATTTTTGCCAGATTAAGCTTCAGATTGATCGAAATCTAAGTTCTGGGTAGCATACACCTGTACATTTGATTTTTACTCGAACAAATCTGAAAAACTAGACAGTGTTCGCGCAGGGGGGAAAGGAAGAGGAGGAGGAAGAGAGCGAGTATCCGGCCTATGTCATGAGCGCTATGACAATTATGCTGCGAAAAAAATCCACTGTATCTCAGGTCTGCTGATCTGGCATGACCTGTAAAAAAGTCCTACACATTGTTACGGCCATCGGGATAGTGATTGCATGTCCACTGTTGTCTAGAACTCGGCGTAGGAAGGCGGGGCCCAGCCCTCTCCTTCTGCCTGCGCGATGCACCCTGACTGTGCAAGAGACACGGCACGGCTGCCGACATGAGAGACAGCGAGTCGTGACAGCCTTCTCTGCATGCTGCTGTCGTGACATGTTCTCCTCGGCGGACCCCCTGACACTTGGCAAGGACCTCCTGACACTTGGCAAGGACCTGACACTTGGCAAAGACTTCCTGACACTTGGCAAGGACCTGACACTTGGCAAGGATCTCCTGACACTTGGCAAGGACCTGACACTTAGCAGGGACTTCCTGACACTTGGCAAGGACCTCCTGACACTTGGCAAGGACCTCCTGACACTTGGTAATGACTGACACTTAGCAAGGACTTCCTGACACTTAGCAAGGACCTCCTGAGACTTGGCAAGGACCTCCTGAGACTTGGCAAGGACCTGACACTTGGCAAGGACCTCCTGACACTTGGCAAGGACTTCCTAACATTTGACAAGGACTCCTGACACTTGGCAAGGGCTTCCTGACACTTGGAAAGGACTGACACTTGGCAAGGACCACCTGACACTTGGCAATGACTTCCTGACACTTGGCAAGGAAACCGACAGCCATGACAGCTTGCTCATTTCAACTTGTACCGTTTAATTAGTTCTTGCTGCTTGGGGGGAACAATGGGCGAACTTCAGTCTGGATTGAGGAAAGAAGGGGTGGGGGAGTAAGAAAGTAGAATACACAGCTGATGTGGATACAAAAGCTGGGAAGAGAGAGAGAGAGAGAGAGAGAGAGAGAGAGAGAGAGAGAGAGAGAGAGAGAGAGAATGCGAAAATGCGAATGCGAAAAATGTTATTCAGATTAGGCCAAGGCCCCTTACAGAAGGGGGCAAACATAAGCTACTTCAATTACACAAGTAAATATTGAGAGAGAGATTCAAAAAGATTCAAGATTCAAAAACTTTATTACGCAAGGATAAAGATTTTAGGCATCGCCCAGTCAGAGAGAGAGACAGAGAGAGTGTGTGTGTGTGTGTGTGGGAGAGAGAGAGAGAGAGAGAGAGAGAGAGAGAGAGAGAGAGAAAGAGAGAGAGAGATCAAAGTTCCATTAGCAATGCGAAGATAGATGCAATCTGGCTGCGATATAATATTCCATGTCATATTTAGACCATAACGGTACTGCAAATCCATACCATATGGGAGAGCGAAAATTATTTCTGGTAACAATTCAACAAGCAAACAAACAGGAACACTGATGGAAATATTCACAAATTCAATGTGCATACAAAATAAACTCTCTGTGACCTGTGGTTCAATCACAGTGGAAAAATTGAAACTCAGATAAACAGAATATGATATTCGCTAAGATTATCATCGTAGCAGCACCCAACACAGCAGTCACAGCTAAAGATTTCGCACCAGCCTTAACACATTCTTATCATTATCCCTGCTGCTGTACTCATCAAATGTGACTTGTCCTGTTTTCTGATATTCATAATTACAATTCCATTCGATCGCCTGGCCGTCAAAGTCGTTTATGTCCGTCGGTCTCGATTAAAAACAGTCTCGTTATCTCGGCACATAGTGTAACGGTATCACTTCAACATCAATATGATCCATGAAAGAGAGAGAGAAAGAGAGAAAGAAAGGCAGCGAGACAGAGAGAAAGGGGAAGGTACATGCACCTATGAAACGAACTTTTTTTCGTCTGTTTTTGAGAGAGACAGAGACAGACAGAAAGAGTGGAGACAGAGACAGGGACAGCTATTATGGAAACATTCCCCAACGTGACATAATTCTTCTCTGTCTCTCTGCCACGCGGCGAACATTAGTGTTGTGTGTGGCGTGTCGCCCCATTACACAGACCTTCCGCCATGATCATTGGAATTGTTGCCTTTCTGCGTGACGACACACGGACAACGAGATGTTTTTTTTTCTGCCCCCTTTCACCTTGATGTGAGCGATGCTCAGAGTCCGCTTGTTATGTCACAAACCGTTTGCTTTCATGTTCCAGACACTGTTAGACGAGTTCTAACATTCTGTATTTGGTCTTCGATCATCTTCGTTGGAGCAAAACCCTTGAAGTGTGTCGGAGATCGTCTTCGTTGGAGCAATTCATCGGAAGTGGTTGGGAGATGTCTTCGTTGAAGCAAACCATCTAAACTGTTTTGGAGACGGTCTCCGTTGGAGCAATGCATTGGAAGTGGCCTGGAAATCGTCTTTGCTGGAGCAGTACAGCTGAAGTGGTCGACTTCACGAACAACAGGCTCAAAAAACCAATAAGAATAATGACAAAACTGAGCACTCAACAACAAAAATCTAAATAACACTATCTATATGATGCCTGTGTTTTGAGAAATGATTCCTTTATATACGACAATGCGAACTGTCCCTATTTGGCTGTTTTATTTTTCTATATGAAATGATTTTTTTTTAATTAAATGTATATTAATATATTTACTTTACAGATTATTTTTCACAAATGGGTTTGTTGTTGATTGCATTATTATCATCATCTCTAACTCAATTAATAAAAGTGTGAAAGGTTATATTTCTGTTTATCTGTCATGTTCATAATCATGTACGCTTTCTTTCACTTCAGTCATGTATCTTTCCCCTATTTGATGTTGGTGGTGGTTCACATGTACCCCTTTCCTTTACTGTCAGTTAAGTGCATCAACCTTTTTTTTTTTTTTTTTTTTTTAACATATTGCCCTTACAATTTCCCTATGTTGCATCAAAATGTATGTCGCCTGTATCTGTTTTCGCATTGCAATGTGCATTAATTATGTCATGACTGTTCTGTTCTTTCTTTTCAGTTATTGTTTTGTTTTTGTACCTTTCATTATCTGTATTATGAATGTGATTATGCTATTGATAATCATTACTATCATCAATACCACATAAACTCTTTGTCCTTGAATTAAAATGTTTTTGAGTGTGAATGGGTTTAAACCCGCTTCAGTCCGGTTCTCAAACTGCGAACCATCGTTCATCTTTTTTTCCAACCAACACCAGCAGAACGGAAAACGTAAACATTAACTGTCCCTACACTTTCCCACATCACATTAACCGTTCCTACACATTCCCACATCACATTAACCGTTCCTACACTTTCCCACATCACATCCGCTCTCCTCCTCTTCCTTCTCCCGTTTTGGGCTCTGGGGGGATTTGAGTGCTTACTGGCAGCAGTGGGGGAATGTTTGGGATTTTTTTGTTTCTTTCCTTGTTAGCATCATGACTGAATTCGTTGCTGTCACACAAACTTCCCAAACACTCACCAGCCATCGACCCCGTCTGACCGCCACCTACACACACGTCCATGACAACCCACATACTTACTTACTGTCTAGCTTACTGTCTCACTTACTGTCTAGCTTACTGTCTAGCTTACTGTCTAGCTTACTGTCTCACTTACTGTCTAGCTTACTGTCTCACTTACTGTCTAGCTTACTGTCTCACTTACTGTCTCACTTACTGTCTAGCTTACTGTCTCACTTACTGTCTAGCTTACTGTCAAGCTTACTGTCTAGCTTACTGTCTCACTTACTGTCTAGCTACTGTCTCACTTACTGTCTAGCTTACTGTCTCGCTTACTGTCTCATTTACTGTCTCAACGTCACTGGTCAGCTTCACTGTCTCGCATATGTCGCACTTACTGTCTAGCATACTGTCTCACTTACTGTCTAGCTTACTGTCTCACTGTCTAGCTTACTGTTTCGCATACTGTCTAGCTTACTGTCTCACTTACTGTCTCACTTACTGTCAAGCTTACTGTCTAGCTTACTGTCTCACTTACTGTCTCACTTACTGTCAAGCTTACTGTCTAGCGTACTGTCTCACTTACTGTCTAGCATACTGTCTCACTTACTGTCTCACTTACTGTCTCACTTACTGCCTCACGTACTGTCTCACTTACTGTCTCACTTACTGTCTCACTTACTGTCAAGCTTACTGTCTAGCTTACTGTCTCACTTGCTGTCTCACTTACTGTCAAGCTTACTGTCTAGCTTACTGTCTCACTTGCTGTCTCACTTACTGTCAAGCTTACTGTCTAGCTTACTGCCTCACTTACTGCCTCACTTACTGTCTCACTTACTGTCTCACTTACTGTCAAGCTTACTGTCTAGCTTACTGTCTCACTTACTGTCAAGCTTACTGTCTAGCTTACTGTCTAGCTTACTGTCTAGCTTACTGTTTCGCATACTGTCTAGCTTACTGTCTCACTTACTGTCTAGCTTACTGTCAAGCTTACTGTCTAGCTTACTGTCTCACTTACTGTCTAGCTTACTGTTTCGCATACTGTCTAGCTTACTGTCTCACTTACTGTCTAGCTTACTGCCTCACTTACTGTCTCACTTACTGTTTCACTTACTGTCTAGCTTACTGTCTAGCTTACTGTCTCACTTACTGTCTAGCTTACTGTCTCACTTATTGTCTAGCTTACTGCCTCACTTACTATCTCACTTACTGTCAAGCTTACTGTCTAGCTTACTGTCTCACTTACTGTCTAGCTTACTGTCAAGCTTACTGTCTAGCTTACTGTCTCACTTACTGTCTAGCTTACTGTTTCGCATACTGTCTAGCTTACTGTCTCACTTACTGTCTAGCTTACTGTCTCACTTACTGTCTAGCTTACTGTCTCACTTACTGTCTCACTTACTGTCTAGCTTACTGTCTCACTTACTGTCTAGCTTACTGTCAAGCTTACTGTCTAGCTTACTGTCTCACTTACTGTTTCGCATACTGTCTAGCTTACTGTCAAGCTTACTGTCTAGCTTAATGTCTCACTTACTGTCTAGCTTACTGCCTCGCTTACTGTCTAGCTTACTGTCTCACTTACTGTCTAGCTTACTGTCTCACTTACTGTCTAGCTTACTGTCTCGCGTACTGTCTAGCTTACTGTCTCACATACTGTCTAGCTTACTGTCTAGCTTACTGTCTAACTTACTGTCTAGCTTACTGTCTAACTTACTTAATTTTTAGTGCCCCAGAATTTGGGGCATTTTATTTTCCATAATTATTTTGTTTTGATGAATGGTGATGATGGTGACAGAGAAGCTGCTATGGTGGCCGACTAAGGTTTGGGACTACTTGACAAGGCTGCACGCTCACAATGTATCCCGGCGTCAATTAGACTGAGAGATACATACACCTGCATTGTTGGTCAGTAAATTTAGAGCAACGCCCTCAAAGACGCATCCGTGAAGTAGATGACCCCAAACTGTGTGAACCAAGTCTTCCCATTGGAGCCTCCAGCACACTGAGCCATGGGTAGGTCCCGGCCACGGCTCGAAGAAAACTCCTCACCCCTGATCAGGATCAAACCCACTCCCTCCCAGTCGTCAGTCCGCGATGCTAACGACCTGGCCACCGTGGCTGGTATGTATGCCCACATCATTTCATCTTGGACTGCAAATTTGCTTTCACCGACTCTATCCCACTACTTATAACTATCTATTCATTCTCCTGTCTGGTCACCTAGACTGAACGACCCACAGGACCAAACTATGGGTGGGTCGGTTGACCAGAATGTGTCGTCAGAGGCTGTGGGGAACAATCGTACATCGATGGGACGGGTTTAAAGGGGGGTGTGAGTGGGCGTGGTATGGTTTTGCCAGCTAGAACGTGTGGGTAACGGCAGACTGCAGGAGTGGGAAGGTCCGTTTCAAAGTGAGGAGTGGGTGAGTTCAGATTAAACCCCGGAGCCTCCTTCACAACTGAAACAGAGTCGACGATCCCCTCTTCAGAGCTGTCTACGGCTGCACCGCTTCGAAAGGTTCGTTGGCTTTATTTCCTTTTTCAAGCAATTGTGACGCTGCCTCAAACTCGGGACACACTGCCACTGAAGAATGTTCGAACAGTGGGCTGGAGCGATGCAGAAACATGAACTGCAAGGACGGTCAGACAAACAGGCGGACAGACACAGCGTATACAGTACACCCCCTCTTTTAAAGGGGAGTATAGGAAAGTAAATAACAAGCAGATAAAAAAAAGCGAATAAAATATACCCAGACACACGCAGGGGAAGAAGTTACAACCCCCCCCCCCCCCGCCCCCTCTCCCCCCCCCCCCCCGAACCCCCCACCCCCTCCCTCATAATGGATGAATCTATTGATCAATCGCTGAAAACGATCCTAATTTACCGTTTTCACCAAAATATCTTTCCTTGCTCCTCCTCTGTTTACAGCTCTCCTCCTCCTCTTCCTCCTCCTCCACTTCTTCCCCTCGCTCTGGGCTGTGGGGGATTTGAGTGCTTATTGACAGCACTCGGGAAGATTTTTTTCCTTATCAACATTTTGCCCGACTTCATTGCTGTCACACAAACATGGGCGAGACGTGGGTGGAAGCAGAATTTGTTGTTCTTTTATTTAACAGGGACAGGCTGCAGAATCGAAAATTTACCCAACTATGAATAATTCTATGGACATGTTTACATAAACCGAATGTTTCCTGTCGAAAGCAAGTGGGGTTATAGCAGCGATCACGTGTCCTAGCGAAAAATCAGTAATGCATATGAGCAAACAGTTTAACTAAGCAAAGTAAAATATAATTTTCCATCCTGTTTTCGACTCTCCCTGTTTCCTTCCCAACCACGTGTCCGTGTGGGAAATATGAAGAACCTTACATGAGAACAAAGACAAATGAAAGAGAGGCAATGCAGTAATGATATGGCTACAAATTGAAAAGCCCAAAATAACAGACATGATTTAACTTTTGTTTTCTGAGAAGTGACATGCACATTATATCTCTCGGTTGGTCATAAACGGAACAAAATATCTTTAATTTATTTGAAGCAGCTGTGAAAAAGAGATTACTAAAATCCTATAATGCCCACCACATCCCCATCCAGCCACTTCTCCCCTCACATACATGTAAACACGCTCTCTCTCTCTCTCTCTCTCTCTCTCTCTCTCTCTCTCTCACACACACACACACACACACACACACACACACACACACACACACACACACACACACACCACAGATGTCCAACTCACCCAGCTGCATCTTGGCCGGGGACTCTGGCGGGATCCAGAAGAGGATGAGGGTGATGGAGGTGAGGAGGATGCAGGGTAGGATGAGGATGTAGTTGTAGAGCGTGGCCCTCCTCTGGAACACCAGGTAGTACTTGAGGTCGATGAACGGCGCCGGGCAGCACGTGTACCGCTTCACGTTGCGCTCGGCAGGCACGTCTATGATGGTCCAGGCGTTACTCTCCACGTACTCGGTCAGGTCGATGAAGTTCTTCTCCAGGTAGAACTTGACGTTCAGCTTGAAGCCGTCGTAGGTCCAGGAGCCGAACTTGAGCGAGCAGTTCTGCACGTCGAAGGGGAAGGCGTAGACGTCGATGTTGCAGGAGCTGCGGTAGATGGCCTGAGGCATCCAGAAGATCTTGCCGTCATTGTACACGACGCACAGCGGCTTGCGGTGCTCCTCCAGCCTCATGTCGGCACTGGTGAGGGGAGGACAGAGGTGGGTCGTTTATCGTGCCATTTATCAGGTCATTTGTCATGTTATTTATCGTGTCATTTATCGTGTTATCTATCATGTTATTTATCGTGTCATTTATCATGTTAACTGTCAGGTCATTTATCGTGTCATTTATCGTGTTATCTATCATGTTATTTATCGTGTTATTTATCATGTTATCTATGTCATTTATCGTGTTATCTATCATGTTATTATCGTGTCATTTATCGTGTTATCTATCATGTTATTTATCGTGTCATTTATCATGTTATCTGTCAGGTCATTTATCGTGTCATTTATCGTGTTATCTATCATGTTGTTTATCGTGTCATTTATCGTGTTATCTATCATGTCATTTATCGTGTCATTTATCGTGTTATCTATCATGTCATTTATCGTGTTATCTATCATGTCATTTATCGTGTCATTTATCATGGAACGTTAGTGATGCTTCAGTTACGCACGTCATTTGGCGATAGCCTTGAGATTAGATGGTTTTAGTGGTCGGCGAGGCGCTTAGCACCATAATTTGATTTGAAGCGCGTTATTTTTTGATTGAGTTAATGAAGCCTCAGGTGCGCGGAAGTGTGTCATCAAAAGTAGCTGGGAACATTGATGGTTGTTTGTTTTTTGTTGTTTTGTTTTGTTTTGTTTTTTGTTTGTTGTTGTTTTCCACATTCATCACTACTTGTTTCTCTTATAATATCAACGAGTTCCCTTTTAATAAAGTACATTCAGTAATGTCCTTTACCTCTACCTCTATCCATTTCTAATAATTTATCTTTGTTTCCACCTCCCACGTACCCTGCTTCTCCCAGCTCACCAGACACCCCCACCACCACCCTTCCTCTCCTCTCCTACCTTTCTGATATGTCTATTTCTAATTACAACATTCATATCTTAAAAAAAAAAATATACTGTAACAAAATGTCAACAATCACCAGTGTATGTAACGGAACATTTGAACAAAATTCCTACTCCGTATCATAGAATGCCCGAATCTATGTCTCTGTCTCTCTCTCTCTTACCTGTCATTTATTATGGAATGCCACAACCATTCAATTATCATGTTATTTGTCATGAAATACCCTAATAAGTCATTTATCATTTCATTTGTTATGCAGCGTCCGAAGCACTCATTCATCATTTCGTGTATCATGTAATGTCCTGATGTGTCAATATCCAGTTCAATTCATCCACGAAAGTATATTTGAGTTTAGATATTTTTCTCCACCGTCAAGGACGATTATATATGTATTATGTGAAAAAAAAAATCTTCACGCATGAATAATTTGAACATAAGAACTAAACAAAACCCACTAGTTAGACCGACACTAATTTGGACATTAGGGTTGGTAATAATGATTTGAAGAAGAGAACAACAACAACAACAACAACAACGACGACGACGACAGGAACAAGAAGAACAAGAAAACGCAAACAGCCAAAACAGTGGCGCTTAAATTGAGGTCACGCTTCCCCTCTCTTCGTTCTCCCTTCAGGTCCACTCTGCTCATCACGCTCTGAAGTGAAGTCCTTACAAAAAGGGAGTACTTGAATTTTTTTTGTGTGTTTTCACTCTCAAGGAAAGTCTGAAGAGCAAGTCTATCACAATTTTCTTTACTAGAGAGAAAAACCGAGTGGCCATTGGCGTTGACGTGTTGTCACTCTGACTTTTTCCAACCTGGTAATGAATGAAAGCAGGGAGTGTGAGAATCGACATGTGCTTTTGTTTAAACAAAATTAATCATGGTGTGTTTGTTGTTGTTTTTTTCTCTCTTTTTTTTCTTTTATTCTTTTGGTCCTTTTTGTCTTATCAGTGTTTTAATTTTGTTTAATTAATATACTTGTTTTCGTTTTCGTTTAACTGTCTGTTAACATTGCGGGTTTATTTCTTGACAAGATGTGTTTTCCAAATTGGTTCTTTTCATGTCTTTTTTTTTTTTTTCCAAATAGTGGGTTCTTTTATGTGATATTGACTGACTCTCTTAGTATACGCTTTCGTAGTATAAAAATGTAATATGAACAATTTTCAAAAATGTAGCTTGTTGCATGACAATGATTACAAAACACTGCAAGTTTGTAACTGCGACGGTCTCTTGCTGAATTTCCAGTATGTATTACATTGTTTTTACTTCGCTCAGAGCTTTTCTGTCGTTGTCTTTAAAACGTCCTTTCGAAGAATACGCGTGACTGATTTGTGATATTTTATGAATGGCTCAACTAGCTCTATATTTTGCTGTCTGTTCTCTCTTTCTTTGTGTGTGTGTGTGTGTGTGTGTGTGTGTGTGTGTGTGTGTGTTTCGTGTGTATGTGAGTGTGTGTGCGTGCGTGTGTGTGTGTGTGTGTGTGTGTGTGTGTGTGTGTGTGTGTGTGTGTGTGTGTGTGTGTGTGTGTGTTTGCGTAAGTGTGTGTGCGTGTAAATATGCGTGCGTGTGTGTGTATGTATATATGTAAGTGTGTGTGTGCGTGTACGCTGTGTGTGTGTGTGTGTGTGTGTGTGTGTGTGTGTGTGTGTGTGTGTATCTCTGTGTGTGTATGTGTGTCTGTCTGTCTGTCTGTCTGTGCATTCGTGTACGTGCTTTTCCTTCTTTTTTTGTCCCAAACAGCTGCCAGGACTGAGGGAAACTAACCTTTCTTTCACTGAAATAAAAAGAGCACCCTTTTCCACTTCCTTTCATGTCGCATCTTGACTTCTGTTCCAGACATTTCAATTCAATGGCTTTCAGGCTTTCGTATACTGAAATCCCACCCCACTCTCTCTCTCTCTCTCTCTCTCTCTCTCTCTCTCTCTCTCTCTCACACACACACACACACACACACACACACACACACACACACACACACATTGCAGATTGAAGGACAGCGACCCAGACACATACAGAGACAGCTGAAGATGTAGACAGATATTGGAAAAGAGACAGACACAACAGACAGACAGACAGACAGACAGACATACTCAGATTATTTCTTATACAGGGCCTTGCCCCGTACGAAGATGGGCAAAAACAGAATGTTACGTGTAATCAAGACTGCAATTTGAGAGAGAGAGAGAGAGAGAGAGAGAGAGAGAGAGAGAGAGAGAAGAGATACGGAAGTGCAAGTGGAGGTGAGGTGGGAGATAAAGAGAGGGAGAGAGAGAGAGAGAGAGAGAGACAGAGACAGAGACAGAGAGACAGACAGACAGAGACAAAGAGAGAGAGAAAGAGAGAGAAAGTGAGAGAGAAAAGAAATAGAGAGATATATACAGAGAGAGAAAGTGATAGAAAAAAGAGATAGAGAGAGAGAAAAATAGAGAAAGTGAGAGAAAAAGAGAGATACAGAGAGTGAGAGAAAGAGAGAGAGAAAAAGAGTTATTGAAAGACAGGAGAGAGAGAGAGAAAAAAAGACAGACAGACAGACAGAAAACATCCATTACAAAGACTGGAACTCCAGGTTTACCTCTCTCCTATCCCTCACGCACCCTGCGCCCACCCTTTAAATAGAATTTGAAAAACAAATAAATAGATAGATAAATAAAACGCTCGATTCGAGACACACACAAAAAAACGGCAGTTGGATTGCCCGGTCCTCGAAGAGCATTGTGCATTGTGCAAGCAGATGGGCTGCGGGATGGCAGTTTTATCTTCTCCGTTGCTATCTCATCAAAATCAAGCAGTAAATAACCTGTTTCACGTGAACAGTGTGAAATGGAATCTAGCGGCTGAAAGTGAACAGCAAACCTCCAGCGCCAAGCAAACCAATCGATCACCCCCTCCCCCCCCCCCTATAACCTTCTTCTCCTCCTCCCCCTCCTCATTCTCACTCGCCCCGTGACCCTTCTCCTCTTTCCGACAAAAGTTGGCGGTGGCTGATCTCATAGATTCTCGTGGCTTGACGACTTGTGCAAGTATGGCAATTCACATACCGCACATACCGGAAATGAAGAGCCCTCTCGTATTTCCGGTTGAAAATATCCTTCGACAAGCGTCTCTCTCCCTCTCCCCTCGTGAAAGCGGCACCCGAAACCCTACCCCCCGTTGTGGGAATGAACTTCTCAGCATTGCGCCGATGGGAGCCTGGGATGGTGTGCAGCTGCAAATGTGCAAGTCCTTCTCTTGGTCATTCCAGAGTTCATTCAGTGTCTGGACCTTCTGTCTGCACTTGTTGATGAGTACGTGGGAGGCCTCTCTGCATCATCTGGCGCGTGCAAATCCCAAACCAGAATGGGACTCAGTACGAAAAAAAAAACCCAAAACGTCATGGGAACTCACCTCAGAATGAAGTCTTAGGCGCCGGCACCCAGTGCGAGTTAATATACAGACCCACGTGAGTGGTGCTAAACCACCAGACATGACACAGCGTTTTCAAAAGAGACAGAAGCCTTGAAATGTGGGGGTAAAACCCAGACCCATGTCTAAGAATGTAGCGAAAGCCCCATTGATGTTATAAACAGAGAAAAAACTGGGGGGGGGGGGGAGAAGAAAAAACGTTCGATCAGATTGGATGGAAAATGGTTGCCCTTTTAAAAGCGCGGAAACTGGGGCGGGGTGGGTGGGAAGTCTGCAGCTAAAACAAGCACCATCAGTGAGATCATTACCAAGTGGGATTCATCCTGGGGTCGCTGCTATGAGATTGGTCAGAATCAGGTTGGGACAAGTGTCAACAGAACCTGTAGGAAATTACATATAGTGCTGTGAAGAAGAAAGATAACAATAACGTGGAGCGATGATAATCGATCGCAACGAAATCACTATAAATAAGCTTTTCGTTGCATGATATCGTTCATCAGATGTTGATATCGATTTGTTTTTAAATCGCCTTGACATAAAGAAATACACGCTATGAGCAAATCGCAAAAACGAATAAATAATGTCACGAAGACATCGGCAACATAACGTGTTTGCATGTATCCAATGTCTGGTAATTGTCTCAGTATTGCATGTGTCCATGTTACTGTAAAACAGCTGTTTGAACGACATACGGACAACAAGGATCTTGATCCGAAAGTTGAGAGTCATGTACTATGTTCAAAATTCATCACACCTTGACTATCTTTTTTCTGTTCAAACGTAGAACAGGCAATCTGATACATGACAGGGAAAGTAAAATGTGACACCCAAAAAGAGATACAGTCATGGCGAAGCAAAACAAGTAGTTTATTTCATGCCCCCCCCCCCACCTCCCCCCCGCTCCCTTCCTCCCTTCCCTGGGGGCATTGAAACGTTGCATCTTTGCACACACCATACAGAACTGAACTGGCGAACTGGACAAAAGGGTGACAGCAGAGCTGACAAGAGTGAAACGTTTGTCACGGGACGGAGCTATTACCAGTGTAATACGAATCCAAGTGAGTCAAGTGATGATGGTACTGATGGCATATTCGAAACGGCGGAATGAAAACAGGTGTTCCGTTGGGAATGGGTGTGTTGGAAGTCGGATGGGGGGAGAGGGGGAGGGTAGGGCTGTAATAGGAAAGAAGGTGGACAGACAGTGGGGACGTGGGAGTGGGATCTGCCCTATCGAACTGTTTCTAGATTGGACAGTTCTACGTTTCCACCAGCCCGAAATAACGACAGAGAATTACCAGAGATGGACACGAGCAAACATGGGTACAGAATTACCAGACATGGGACACAAGCAAACACGGGTACAGAATTACCAGACATGGACACAAGCAAACACGGGTACAGAATTACCAGACATGGGACACAAGCAAACACGGGTACTGAATTACCAGACTTGAGCGCAGTTTGCTTGCCACGTATCGATACATCTCCAACTCCAATACCATGATCGCCTGCTGGTCGAGTGACAAGTAAAGGGATTAAGCGGCAGTGAAGTCTCTTTGGAAAGTGTCATTCTTTCGTGCTAGGTGATCTTTTGTTTGCTAAATCCAGCCTCCATCCCACCTATCGCATTTTCCAACCAAATATCGATCATCAACGAAGAAAATCTCCTCTCTCTCTCTCTCTCTCTCTCTCTCTCTCTCTCTCCTGCTTTCTACGGTAATGTATGTCCTCTCTTCATTTTTTGTTAATTTCAACCAAACGCCAATATCGAACTCATAGGAACTGATGTTTAATGAAAACCGGCCTGCTTTTCACATATGAAGTCATTCGGTGTTTTCATATTAACCCTAAGGTATTCATTTTTTGTTGTTGTCAATATAAGCAAATGAACACTGTTGATCACTGAAGGAGCTTCTCCCAAACCCAATATCTGAACCCAAAAAAGAAGTGTTATTGCGATTGAAAAACTTCAAAAGCAACTTCAATGACAAATTATTTGTCTGACTTTTTTTTCATTTGATTGAAAACCCATTGCAGCTTTGTTTTAAAATGAACTCTTGGCAACCGTGCTCAGGAAGAAACGGAGAATTATTGAGAGTGGAAAAGATAGATACATAGTTAGACAGATCAAAAAGAGAGATACACAGATAGATGATCGATCAATAGATAGAGCAAATAAGAGAGAGAGGGAGAGAACGAACGAACGAACGAAAAATTATTTTTCTAGGGTATTGAGATAAGCATAATGACAAGAATGTTTTTTCTACCTGGCCCTGAGATACAAAATTAAATAAATAAATCACTAAAACAAAAAAGAAACGCGGAAGCACAAATAGAGAAAATTCATATCAGAAGAGAGGAAAAGAGACTGGGGGGCGAGAAGGGAGAGAGTAAAGAAGAAAAGATGATATGAGTGAAAGAGAGACAGACAGACAGACAGACGGACGGGCAGACGAACAGACAGACAGACTGAGTGAGAGAGAGAGGGGTGGAGAGAGAGAGAGAGAGAGAGAGAGAGAGAGAGAGAGAGAGAGAGAGAGAGAGAGAATCAAATCACTTTATTGGAATTTCTAACCTACATAGTATATATGGATACGTCTTTACATGCAGCATGTCTGTCTGTATGTCTGTCTCTCCCAACTTCCAGCTAAATCCTATTTCTCGGCCAATGTCGCTCTTCTCTGCAATTTTATCTGCTCCCCCCTCTCGCCATTCTAAAATTGCATATTCCTGTTCCTGTCCCTATTTGCAACTTGAAGCTGACTCTCCAACCCGGGTGCGCGCGCGCGTGTCTGTGTGTGTGTGTGTGTGTGTGTGTGTGTGTGTGTGTGTGTGTGTGTGTGTGTAGATAGATAGATAGATAGATAGATAGATAGATAGATAAAATCAACTTAATTGTTTCAACAACAGCCGTATCCACTATTTTCAGTCATGTCATAACTCTATCGATCCGATCATCTCAAGCAGACTGTGGAAGCAATTGGCCATAAAACTCGATCAGACAAACTGTCCGCTCATGCGTGGCAGCCCTGTTGAAACACGTGCAGAGGGAAGCTCTTCTGCCCTGCTGCCTCATCGGGAGGTCAGCTGTCGTGGACAACTGTGTGAAAATTGGACACATTCCCATCCATATTTTCCTGCACCTGTTTTTAGTATATATCTTGTTTTCTGGCTTTTAGTTTTGGCTCGTATCGTGGTCAGGACGTTTCGCTATATGTCCATCCTGCCTGCAGCGACTGGGCCGAGAGGGAAGGTCATTCACCCCTTTGGTGGGTTTTGTGTGTGTGTGTGTGTGTGTGTGTGTGTGTGTGTGTGTTTATCGCGTGGGTCTTTGTAATAACCCCGTGTTTCGGTGGTCCATGTGCCTGTTTGTGTGTGTGTGCGCGCGCGCGTGTGTGTGTGTGTGTGTGTGTGTGTTGTCTTCGGTAAACGTAACCAAATTCATCTTCTCAGGAAATACTTTATCGACACCGACTCTGGCTTGAAAATGTGAGAAAAAATCAGTTTTTCCATGCTAATCATAAAGACAGTGTAATCAAGGAAAGGTCACAAAAACAGCAAAGAAACGAAAAATGTTTCCAAAAACTGTTTCCAAAACATGTTTCCAAACTTATCAGGTGAGCAAATATACGGTATTTGTAAGCACTGGCAACACCCCTCACTCCCACCCTGCCATTCCGCGTTATCGTTTCTTATTGCTGATCAGACTAAAGGCACTTCCTGATCTGTGCTTGATGTTCAGGTCTTGACCCGACTGTCTGTTTTCTTCAATGTTCTCTGATGATGATGATGACGATGATGATGACGATGATGATGATGACGATAATGATGATGAGAAGAAATGATGACGATGATGATGATGATGAGAAGAAAAACGAGGAGGAGAAGAAGGAGGAAGAGAAGATGGAGGAGGAAGCCAGGAATGAAAGGCTGAGAATAACACCCTTGTTCCTACAAGTGATGAAATCAATTTGAAAAAAAAGGTGGGGGGTGCGGGCGGGGGGGTAGGGGGGGGGGGGGGAGGGGATCAACAACATATAGCACATCCCACACATCCCATTGTTTTCACTGACATCATCATAACTCTAAATTTGATCACCTCAGAGAGTGGGGGCAATTGGCCATAACGTTCAATCAGACAAATTGTCCGCTCAGGCGCAGAAGCCGGTTGACAGTCCTGTGGAGACTCTTCTGCCTCGCTGCCTCTTCGGGGTGGGGGGGGGGGGGGGGGGGGGGTGAGGGGGGGGTCAGCCGTCGTGGGCAGCTGTGTGCTTATTGGACACGTGCCTATCGATTGTTTCATGCCCAAATGTTTTTATTGTACATTTTGTCCTTTCTTCTGTATTCGTTTGTTTTGTTTCTTTTGTTTCTGGTGGCTTGTGTGCGTATGTGTGTGTGTGTGTGTGTGTGTGTGTGTGTGTGTGTGTGTGTGTGTGTGTGTGTGTGTGTGTGTGTGTGTGTGTGTGTGTGTGTGTGTGTGTGTGTGTGTGTGTGTGTGTGCTTCTCCTTTGTGTCTTGTTTTGTTGTTGTTTCTCGGGGGAGCGGAGGGAGGGTTGTTTTATATTCTCTGCTGTAGGAGGCGGTAGCTGAACCAAAGCACTTGTTCACTTTTATTCATTGAAGCCGGATTCATTATCCTGAACTTGAGAAAGAAAGAGAGTGAATCAGAGAGAGAGAGAGAGAGGGAGAGAGAGAGAGAGAGAGAGAGAGAGAGAGAGAGTATAGCGGGAAACACGGGCAAATTTTACGCAGAAGCAGAGCTTGGAATAAATTCCATCTCGATACTGGTAATTCACTGCCTCATCATCTTGCACGTCCCCTCTCTCTCTCTCTCTCTCTCTCTCTTTCACCTCCATCAATAAACCCGGTTGTGCGTGCGCGCGCGCGCGCGTGTGTGTGTGTGTGTGTGTGTGTGTGTGTGTGCCCTCTTCCTCCTGTAATGCCTGCCTTTTTATCGATTTCTTGTTCTGATTAATAATGCAAATCACCCCCTTCCTCTGTTGCCTTAGAGCACCTCGCACTCTTTAATCTCAACGTCCACTTTGTCGTTCCTTCCCTCAGTTCCCCTTTTATGAAATCATTTTCTTCTTTTTGTCATTCGCTTTTTCTTATTCTTTCCCCCGACTTTTTCCACCGCCCGTAAGTGATAATTTTAAAACGTTAATGATTTAACCACTTCCCATACCCTCCTCATACCCTAAGGCCGTTGATCTGGTCATCACATACATATTGGCCAACCAAAGGGCCATTCACACCGATCAGATAAATCATGGCGGCTGGAAGACAGACATCCACTGGAAGTTTGTTCTGCTTGTCTGCACGTTCTGGTGTCAGATGCTGTGGGCAACCCGGGTTCTTCCGCGTGTTTCTATTGATTTTTCTCCCTTCGTTCACTCTCTGTCTTTGGTTAAAAGTAGCTCCTGTCCTTTCTGTAACAACCTCCCACACCAGACGTCTCCTTGACTTTGTCTTTTTATTTTCCTCTCACATTTTGTGAGTCAGTCTTTAGTACACCACAGCCTTCCTTAGTGTCTGTGTCTTTTCCTTTCACTCATTCTGTCCCAGCTACAGCGTACTGTATTTTGAATGTATCGGATGATTGATGCAAAGAAGAACGGATCTATTACGCTCAGACATTAAGAAATTCGTCTTGTCTCATCATCGCCGCCTTCGCTTTGATTAAGAAAAGTCATAACAAGATGTCCATCCGGTCTTGTCTTGTCGTTTCTTGACTTGTCTTGTCTCTCCGTCTGTTTTGTAAATCCATGCAAGCTTTTTCGTGATTCTCTATTTCGGTTTCATGATATCCAATCCATTTTCTTTAAATAAAAAAAAGTAGCAGATATTAAGAGTAAACCGAAATAACCATTTCCTTTTTCGCTCAATCAGCCATAACACCCCCCTCCCCTCTAGCAATCGATTCGTCTCAGACAAGGTGTGGAAGCGACTGGTGATGAAATTGGATCAGTCAGCTCACGCACACTCCTTCAGAACAGCTCGATGACACCCCACCGGAAGCCCTTCTGCCTGTCTGCTTCTTTGGGGGCCAGCCACAGATGATAGCCATGGGAACTGAACGCCTCTGCAGTGAATTTCCTGGCCTGTATTTAATTGTATCGTGTTCGATTGCAAACTTAGTTTTAGGACAAAGGGAATGTTAAGATTTGGAGCCAATAAGTTTATGTGTACTTGTGTGTGGGAGGGTGTGGGTTGATGGGGGTTTGCGGGGTGTGACCAACAGAAATCTTCAATTTTACGACTTTTCACTCTAAGTGGTACTAGACATGTGTGTATGTGTGTGTGTGTGTGTGTGTGTGTGTGTGTGTGTGTGTGTGGCTCTGTGTGTGTGGCTCTGTGTGTGGCTCTGTGTGTGTGTGTGTGACTGTGACTGTGTCTGTGTCTGTGTCTGTGTGTCTCTGTGTCTGAGTGTCTGTATCTCTGTACGTGTCTCTGTGTTTAAACAAAATGTTTATTTGTTCTCCCATGTCTCCTTCAGCACCACCACTGTGTGACCGGCAGTCTCTTACCCCAGACCTTCCCTTTGTCTACCCCTCCCTTCTGCCTCCCTCTCTCGCTCACTCCTTTCCTCAACTTATCTGCTTTCCTTCACTCCTTTTCACCACATTTTACGCGGTATAATTTTCATAAGTGGCGAAGATAAGACGTTAATGCTGTGAATACTTCCCTTCACTGCTACCCCAAGGCCATTGATCTGATCATCACAAGACATGCTGACAACCAAAAGGCCATACACACTGATCGGGTAAATCGTGCACATGCTGGATGTCATCCACCGGAAGCTTTTCTGCTTGCTTGTCCCTCATGGTATCAGATGCTGTAGACAGGGCTGGTTCTTCTACATCTTCCTATTGATTTCCCCCACATCTTTCACTTCTTTCCATAGTTCAAAGGCCTTTCAGTCCCCCGCCCCCTTCTAATATCTACCTCTCTACCTTTTACTTTGTGACCTATGTAAAAAAAAATAAAAAAATAAAAATAATGTTATTATGTAAATTTCCATTTTGCGCATTGTGGTTATATTGTTAATCATTATTCTTTATATCCGTGTTTGTGTCGCTCAGTCTCTCTCTCTGTGTGTCTCTGTGTCCCTGTGAGGCATTCAAACAGAATTCGTTTGCAGATCTTATGTCTGTTAACTGTTACTTTTGTCAATGAAAATTATGTATTATGTTCCTTTGTATTAGCCCCTTCAGTATGGGGCCAAGGCCTTTATCTGAATAAACATCTGAATCTGAATCTGAATCTGTGTCCCTGTGTCTCTCTGTGCCTCTCTCTCTCTCTCTCTCTCTCTCTCTCTCTCTCTCCGTTTTTTCCCCTTATATTCATAATAACATACATTCCATCCTGGAATTTCATCTTCATTTCCTGATCTCTTATGACTCAAATCCCATATCTCTTTCAAATCCGTCACAGAGTGCCAGAGCTGATTCGGTTTAAATCACTTGCCTAGTTCGTGATTTTGTCACATTTTGAAGGGATGGGAGATGTGTTGTTCTGATCAGCAATGCACCCGGTCTCCAGATAAAGGAGAGGGTGTAAAAGAGAAAAACAGGAAAGGAGAAAAAACAAACAAATGCTTATCTAAAATTCTTTAACCTAGATAAGAATATTTTGTCCCTGCTTTCTTTTCCCAGTGAATTCATACAGAGAGATTGCTGTCTTCTTTCTGTTTTGCCCCACCTCTTCTGTGTATTCATGCCAGCTTTGCATAACCCCCCTCCCACCCCAATCCCCCCATTCCCACCCCCCGCACTTTACATTACCCAGTCCATTTCCAACAGGAGCCGGATATTATCATATAAGAAACGAAGGGAGGTAACACAAGAACCACTTCCTTTTTTTGTTCAATCGCTCATACCGCCCCCCGAGTCATCAATTCATTTCAGACAAGGTGTGGAAGAGAGTAGTGATCAAATTGGATCGGTCAGGTCACGCACACTCAATCATAAGAGCTAGGCGAGATTCCGCCAGATTCCTCTGAAAAGTCCTTCCGCTTGTCCGCCTCTGTTGGGGCCAGCTGCATCGGCCAGCCATGGACTGCACGTCTGGTGGTGAGTCTCTTGGCTTGTGTTTCTCTTTTTTTTCTATTTTTGCAAAGGTTTTGACAGGGGATTGACTTGTTGCATATATATATATATATATATATATATATATATATATATATATATATATGTGTGTGTGTGTGTGTGTGTGTGTGTGTGTGTGTGTGTGTGTGTGTGTGTGTGTGTGTTTCTCTGTTCATGTATGACTTCTCTGTCTCTCACTATTTATCAAATACAAAATAGTTCTTTCTCCACCATAACGTTTTGCATTTACTAATCTGTCTCTTTTACCCCCAATCGTTGGCCTGTTTGAACCTCTCTTTTCTCTCACTCCGTCTGTCTGTGAATTCGTGTCTGCTTTCCTTCAATCATCCCCTCTACTGTGTACGCACTTCTTTTCAAAGTGACAAAGTTAAGACGTTCACATTACATCCACCTCACTTCATCCAAACCCTGAGGCCCTTGATCTCTGATCATCACAGACATACTCGCCAACCAAAGGGCCATACACACGGATCAGACAAATCGCGCACTGATACATGGTGGCTAGATGATGATCCACAGGAAGCCTTTCTGCTTGTCTGCCCCTTCTGGAGATGATGAAGACAGTCCTGGTTCATCCATTTGTTCCTATCAATCCTGTGGCTTTATTTTCTTTGTTTGTTTGTTTGTTAATATCTTAATGTCTTACTCTCTCTTGTTTCTAATCTCCCTTCATCATTCTCTGTTTATCCATCATCACTTGCCTCTCCAACACAGCATCCCCTCTCCCTTCCTCCCTTCCCCCTTCCTCCCTCTCCCCCTCTCTCTCTCTCCCTAACTTTGTTGTGGCGTGTTACGTTTTGCTTACATTGCTCGATTAATGTATGCAAATAATGTCTGGACTAACGCATAGAAATAGAGAACATTGTCTTGTCTTGACATGTTTCCCTCTCGATCTCTTCAGAAGATTCATATGAAGACGGCTGTGTTCCCTTATCCCTTCCTTTCCTTTTCATAAATGTCGGTAAGCTTTTCACAGTTCTTTTCGTCGGCTTTATAATACCCAATCCATTTTCTTGAAGATGGCGGATAAGAAAAGGATAACAAAATAACAGCTTCGTTTTTTCGCTCAATCACTCATAACACCCCAACCCTCTCCCCACACCCTTCCCCTGTCCCGCTTCACAATGGATCATTTCATTTCAGACAAGGTGTGGGAGCGACTGGTGATAACGTTGGATCAGTCAGCTGACGTACGCTCTTTCACAATACCTCGATGACACTCCACTGGAGGCCCTTCTGCCCGTCTGCTTTTTTTGGGGGGGAGGGGAGGGAGGAGGGGGGGGGGCATGGGACATCCACGGCAGATAGCCATGGGAAGTGAACATGTCTGCAGTGTGTACCTTTATCGTTCTTGTTTTTCTTTTCGTTTAATCAAGGACTGGTGAGAGGTTAAGACATATAGAGGTTTATGTCATGTGTGTCTCGGAGGGGTGGGGGTGGGGGGGGGGGGTTATGTGAGAGACACAGAGACAGAGAGACAGATACAGAGAGAGAGAGAAAGAGAACCTTCCACCATCATTCCTTCTCTCACCTTCCCTATCTCCCTCCCTCTCTCTCTCTCTCTCTCTCTCTCTCTCTCTCCATCTCGTTCTCTCTCTCTCTCTCTTTCTCTTCCCCTCCCTCCTTCCTTCCCTCTCAAAGATAATTCCTAAATGAATTACAGTTACACATGCACTTCATACACAGTCTACATGTTAATGATAATTTTCTCACAGAAGGATGTATCCCTATATTCTTCAACCGCCCTTCGCGATGACGACAAGGAAAAAAAAAGGTATCCCCATTTCAGTTTCTATAACCGTTATATATTTTGTACACCCCCCCCCCTCTCTCTCTCTCTCTCTCATTCTCACCCCTCATTTCACACCCACATCATATGTTTCTCGTCCTGTATCTCTCGCTGTCTGTCCCTTTCGGCATCTGTCTGTCTCCATGCCTCAGTCTCCAATCTACCCTTTCCCATCACTTCATGCCTGCCTTCTGTCTGTCTTCATGCCTCAGTCTCCAATCTACCCTTTCCCATCATTTCATGCCACAGTCTCCAATCTACCCTTTCCCATCACTTCATGCCACAGTCTCCAATCTACCCTTTCCCATCACTTCATGCCTCAGTCTCCAATCTACCCTTTCCCATCACTTCATGCCTCAGTCTCCAATCTACCCTTTCCCATCACTTCATGCCAGTCTCCAATCTACCCTTTCCCATCACTTCATGCCACAGTCTCCAATCTACCCTTTCTCATCACTTCATGCCACAGTCTCCAATCTACCCTTTCCCATCACTTCATGCCTCAGTCTCCAATCTACCCTTTCCCATCAGTTCATGCCTCAGTCTCCAATTTACCCTTTCCCATCACTTCATGCCACAGTCTCCAATCTACCCTTTCCCATCATTTCATGCCTCAGTCTCCAATCTACCCTTTCCCATCAGTTCATGCTTGTCATCTGTCTGTCTCCCTTTGTTTCCTCTTCTCTCTCCCACCGTGTATTTCTTTGGATCTCGCGTCTCTAAGTCTGTCTGTTAGTCCCACAAGCTTCGATCATATCTCTCTCTCTCTCTCTCTCTCTCTCTCTCTCTCTCTCTCTCTCATGATTTATACCGCCTTTCTTTCGCCACCCAACCCCAACTACTTTCTTTTTCATCTTCTCCTGCTTCTTCTTCTTGCTGGGTATAAACTTTTTTCCAACAAGTGAAGAAGATAATGAAATAACCACCGACCATTTTCTCTTCATATCATAACACCATTGATCTGCTGGTCTCAGACAGAACGTGGGCGCGATTGGCCATGAAATCCGATCAGACAAATCGTGCATTCACGCATAGTGGCTGGATCACAAACCACGTGGAGGGGAGGGGGAGCCCTTTCTGCTTCTCTGCCTCCTCTGGCGCCAGCTGCAGAAGACAGCCGTGGTTACTGGACATGTTCCTATTGACTTTCCGGGCCTGGGCTTTAATTCAGGATCCTGCCTGCTCTCTCTCTTCTCTGTCTCTCTCTGTCTCTCTGTCTCTGTCTCTCTCTCCCTCTCTCTCTCTCTCGCTCTCTGTCTCTCTCTCTCTCAGTCAGTCTGGAATGTACAGCGTGGTGTGTGACAAGGTACAGTTCACACTTTTTTTTTTTTTTTTGGGGGGGGGGGAGGGGGGGGGGAGGTGGGGGAGCAGGGGGTGGATGGGTTGGTTCTTTCGTTCTTCTCTTTTTTGTCCAATAGCTGAACGCATGTGGGGTTTGAACTGCATGGTTGAGGCATGGTGTCCGTCGTGTGTTGTTGTGATAGTGGAGATTATTATGACGGAGTTCATTCCGAAAATACTAAGTCCAATACTTAGTAATAAACTAAACAACAGTCATCATCATCACAATCATCATCATCAACAACATCATCATCATCAGCAGCAGCAGCAACATCATAAAACTCATCATTATAAGAACCGTTGATATTATTGCCACTTCAACTGCAGTCATCACAATCACAATCACCAGTACTATGACCGCAGCGTCAAACTACAATGATCACAACATGAACAACAGATTGAGAACGGCACTGACATAACAATAAGTTGTACAAGTTGTACTTGTAGTAGCAGCAACAGCATTAGCAGTAGAAACAGCAGCAGCAGCAGCAGTAGTAGTAGTAGTAGTAGTCGTCTTCGTCGTCGTCGTAGTAGTAGTAGTAGTCGTAGTAGCAAGAGCAGTAATATGTGTCTTGGTCCATGTTCTTTTCTTCGAATTCGTTGTCATTTTGTCCAATAATGAGAAGAAGAAAAAAAGCAAGACGCGAATGCCCAATAAATGCATTCTGCCAAACAACTCAACAGTCAGATATACAGACAACAATACATAGGAACTGAGCAACAACATCAACAACAAAAGACAACATTCGCATCTCCGTACTAGAATGTGACTGTCACAGAAATGACAGAAAATTTGACAGAAAACAGCCTGACTTACTAGTTGTACAACTTGATGTCAGGTGTCCAAATTTTGTCCGAGGTGATACGGATGCTAGTGACGTTCCCGTACTCTTCTGGATCCCAATAGATGTGATGATCTTGCCACATCTGGAACATACCACACAGTGTCTCGATGTACTAGTGTGATTCGTGAAATAACATAGAAAAAAGATAAACAGTTAATTAAGTGAGTGACCAACTTACTGAGTCATTGACTGAAACGTCACATTTAATTGGCTGCACTTGTGAAAGGGAGAGTCTATTTCTTTGCTTTTTTTAGCAAGCGCTGTATGTGACTGGTTTTGTAAGTCTGTAGTAATTTTGCATGAAACATTATTCATGCAAGAGTTCAGCGTCATCAGTAAACTCCACTAC
>NC_134893.1:28447100-28462100 GCF_041734735.1 Babylonia areolata | reverse complement strand
CCCAGATTAACACCTGGGTCTAGTGCACTAGCCTGGAATGACACCCAGGGGTAAACATCTGCGAGTCAGGCCTGACCCCCCAGCCCCGCCCCCGCCCCTCCCCGCCTTAGATTTAACCACCACCACAACCAGCCCCTTCATAATGGACATGGGGGTCATTCCAGACTAGCTTGACTAAATGACTCCCAGGGAGTAAATTTGGTCCAGGTAGAATGAATACAGGCTTTTCAAGTCAGAACTTCCCCATGTTTGGTTCCCTTAAGTGATAACAGAGAGTGATAACACACTGGCCCCTTCTTCTTTTGTTTTTCTTTTCTTTTCTTTTTTCTACAGCTTCATTAAGCCCATACAAATACCAGGAGCGATTGTTCCTGACCAGTCACAAATGACTCCGAGGCTAGACTAGAATGACGCCGGGGTAAAACTCCAGCAGGGGGCTTGGGGGTAGTTTCAGGCTGTTATAAAGTGACCTCTATTCCCAGGACGAGCACTTGCCAAGTCCAGCAGGGGCGACGCTCACATGTCACAGTGGACAAACATCCAGGGGACCGGAACTGGGGGGATTGGCTGCTTGTTCTCGCCCATGAGAAGTGCTTTCAGCCCCTGAATGATTCCGGGCACTCTTTTTATGTCGGCGGGTCAATGAAAACTGGTCCAGTGCTGGCGACCTCAAAGCGGGCGCACTAATCCAGTCGGTAGGCGTTAACTGTGCGCTGGCCTCCAGTTCCAGTCAGTGCTTGCTTTCCCCTCGTCCCTGGACTTCAAAGTGGCCAGGCAGAGGGCTGGATTGATTATCTCCTATTTCTGTCTGCTTCTGGAGCCAGTCAGATCGAATCTTTCGTTTATTGCCCAACTGACCACGGAAACCGTCTGTGTACTTCAAAACCAACTTGAAAGCAAACTGGGCATGATTTAAAACTCTCTCTATTAACTTGAACAATCACAAGAAACTACTGAAATTACCATAAAGATAAATACCATGTTGCAAAATATTCTTCAGCGAACGTTTGTTTGACGGGTTGAAAAGTTTGCGGCTAATACCAAAGGCATGTAGGCTAAGTGTGTATACTTCATTTGCAATGATGAACCCATCTTGATGAAAAATGTAAAGTATTCAGTAAGAACAAAAATCGGTTCTCTTCACTTTCACGGATCTTAAAGGAACCTGCACATGCAATCTTTTTATTTTATTTTATTTTACGTCTGTGTATGCTTATTTATGAGCGGCTCTGTCTCTGTATTGCGTTGCATTGAGCACTTGAAAGAAAATATGTAAAGTGGCACTATTGCTGCTGGTGGTGGGTTTTTTTCAGTCGATTATATTCATGAACAAACCTAAACGTCAGACACACAGAGAACATCTTATTCAGCAGTGCAAAGTTACCGGACCGTCCACTGTAACAAATGACGAATAACGAATATTTGTCATTTCGGTCATACCATCTTCAGTTCCTTGTTTTTTTCCACTTCTCTCCGAAGGGTTGCTACAAATACCCGGCTACACACTGATCCATGGAAGAGTTGCAGTCAGTCAGTAGTCGTGACGTAAAGAACGAGATTTTGGTGAGCTCTGGCTGGGGGTCTGTACACCTTTTTTTTCTATTCACATTTCTCTTCTATTTCTGTCGTGAGAGGGAGCCAGTCGCAATAACGCTTCGTGTAATCTTTCGAGGGAGCAGTCTAAATCAAACCCTGTACAACAATCGCCTCAATCAAACCAATCTCATTGCAGCAAACAAGCGAAGGAGCCAACACTGCCTTAATTAATGACCCGAAAGGTCAGTGCAGGTCCAAACATTGGCCCAATCCCAGGGTCCTAGGTGATGGTGAATGGTCGTTTGGCGAAGCAAACGTCATGCGTCTGGCACCGGAATTGGAACAAAGCACGTCTGGAGGAGGAGGGGGGGGTTGGGGAGAGGGGGGGTAAGGGGGGATGGGGAGGGGGGAGCCATGATGGATCGGGGGTGATAGACGGCCTGGGTTCCTTGACTCCACTGTTACCGTTCAGTAAGGGTCCGTAGCCACGACGTGTGAAGTGAGGCAATGGTCATGTTTGTTTGACCTCCATGGGAAATAACACTGCTATGTGGCGATGTGGTGGGGTGGTATAGTGGGAACGCGTCCGCCTTGGAAGCGAGATAATATGACCGCACGGAATAGTATACCACACTTGCAAGAATTCTCTCCCCCTCCGCACCTTCCACTAGACTTTGAGTGGTGATCTGAACACTAGTCAATCGGATAAGACGCTAAACCGAGGTTCCGTGTGTAGCATGCACTTAGCGCACGTAAAAGAACCGAAGGCAACGAGAGAATAGTCCCTGACGACAACAATAATAATGATAATGATAATAATAATAGTATGATAATAACAATGATAATAATAATAACAACAATAATAATGAACACCGCCACGAAAGGGGACCAAACAGCGTACAGCGCCATGTCTTGGAGTCACAGCTCTGGAAAGCCAGAAGGACAACGGCATGTCTTGGAGTCACAGCTCTGGAAAGCCAGAAGGACAACGGCATGTCTTGGAGTCACAGCTCTGGAAAGCCAGAAGGACAACGGCATGTCTTGGAGTCACAGCTCTGGAAAGCCAGAAGGACAACGGCATGTCCTGGAGTCACAGCTCTGGAAAGCCAGAAGGACAACGGTATGTCTTGGAGTCACAGCTCTGGAAAGCCAGAAGGACAACGGCATGTCCTGGAGTCACAGCTCTGGAAAGCCAGAAGAACAACGGCATGTCTTGGAGTCACAGCTCTGGAAAGCCAGAAGGACAACGGCATGTCTTGGAGTCACAGCTCTGGAAAGCCAGAAGGACAACGGCATCTCTTGGAGTCACAGCTCTGGAAAGCCAGAAGGACAACGACATGTCTTGGAGTCACAGCTCTGGAAAGCCAGAAGGACAGCGGCACACATCTGTCAGGCTGATGGGGACTCGGATGGCTAACTTAAGGTACATTTGCATGGCCTCCATGGTAACAACAGGGGGAGCTGAGACGCTTGTTGATGACACAATAATAATAATAATAAGTGCAAAACAATTATTTCCTGACCGACGGGGAATACATAAGAAATGGATAACAATGAGCAGATATCCGAATGAGTTTTATTGTAGTCCTTATTGATGTTGCTCTTTTTGTTTTGCTGAAAATGTTTGCAAGAACTGAAACTTAATCGTATATTAAAACATTCATATAACAGAATGGAGCATAATGAATATTTCTTTCCGATTATCATTATCGCCATCATCTGCAAGGACTTTTTTGGTTACTTTAATTTACAAAAAAAAAAGAAAAAAAAAGGGGAAAACATTTACGATTTGGGGTTATAAACATGCAAGATGTTTGTTGCCTTGCTCTGGGAGGTTACCAGATGGCAGACAGAAGAAAGTTTTATTTGCATTCTTGCTATTTTGTGGCGGAAACTTACAAATAATGTGATCTTGTTATTGATCAGATGTCGCTACCAATATTCTAGTTCCCTGATTTTTTCATACTTTCAACAAAACATATCTCATATAAAACAAATCGTGGATTTCCTTGTAGCTATGTGAAGATATTAATTTTGATGTTAATGGTCTCCCATTCCCGAGATAATAGAGTAATTTTCGTCGTCGGATGTTCATAAATAAAAAGAGCTGGGATGGAACACAAGACATCTATCAAGAACAGCAAAAGGAAACGAGCATGTCAAGCTCATGCTTATTATACGAAAAAGCAACCTTCAATATATATATATATATATATATATATATATATATATATATATATATATATATATATATATATATATATATATATATATTCTAAAACCAAAAAAAAGAAAACAAGTTGGCAGTTTCCTTTGCCCTTATCTATAAAATTTGCTTCTTCTTTTCTGTTTCTTCCCATCATTGCAAAGGGGAGGAATGTAATATGTACCCTACCCCTCATATCTCTCTGTGTCCCACTCTCTGTCTCTCTCTCTCCGTGTCTGTCTGTCTCTCTCTCTTTTTTTTTTTTTTTACCCCCAACAAAGGCAGCAGAACATGAACACTTCCTGTCAAAGAAGACTGTTCGTAGTGGCCAAAAGAACGAAAAAAAAGAATGAAGATAATGCTAACTTTCGCAATGCTGGAAGGGAATATAAAAATAATCTGTTAAAGTTAGAGAAAGAAAGAAAGAGGAAGAAAGAAAGAAAGAAAGAAAGAAAGGGGAAGAAAGAAAGACAGACAGAAAGAAGGATATCTAATGATGTTCATAAATCAGTTGATCCAGTCAATTAAACACCAGAAAGTAGTCCGGCTAACTGTGAACAAAAAAGAAGTTTGAATGTGATAATGTCTACATCTGATTCGTTTCATCACTTTGAAAATGTTGTTTTTTTTTAAACATACTAGTGGCAATGATAATGACGTCGTTACCGATACTAATGACTTTCCATATATTTCTTATATCAGTTTGAATGTTTATGATGGTGTTGGTATACAATATTATAGTAATTATCATATTTTGAAGATGCATCTTTGAACCTTACAAGTTCACAAGAGGAAGTAAAGTGGCAAAGTACCAGAACCAGATGTCATCATTGGATAACATTTTATTTAAGATCGCAGGAAATGATGCTGCAGATTTTTGGAACATTATCTTTCTCAGATGTTTAATACAGCCAATAAAGAATCCATTGTCAGACATTTATTCAATATTACAATACTAAAGATCCGACCACCAATCAAAGCGTTTCTTTGTCAGATATAAGCAGTAAACTGAAGTTTTATTATCAAATCAATATTACAAGAATGAATCAACTACAACAACATTTTGAAGAATGTCAAGCTGGCATTAAGCAGATTTATTGTTCTGTTGATTACATGTTTACGATATAAGCTATCTTCAGAAACACTTTTCTTTTATTAGGAAACAATATGTGGTGTTCACTGACTTTAAAAATGCATTTGATATAATTTCATGAATGTTGCTGTGCCCCATCTTGTTATAAGACAACATGAATATAATATTTGTGTATTCAAATTATTCTATTTAAACTATTATGAAGTTGTACAAGCCAGTTTCTTGTAGCACACAATTCACAATTGTTAGCTGTGTGAAAGGTGTAAACGAGGTCATGTCTTTAGTCCCATTCGGTGGGTTTTTGTTTTCCTTCATAAATCAACTTGCTTTGGATGTTATTCACGGTGGGAGACACGGTGCTACTTTAACTTTATTTTATTGTTTGCTGACAATATTACCCTCTCTCTCTCTCTTTCTCTCTCTCTCTCTCTCTCTCTCTCTCTCTCTCTCTCTCTCCCTCTTTCTCTCTCTCTCTCTCTCTCTCTGTGCTGAGTACTCTCGCTCTCTCTGTCTCTATATCTATCTATCTATCTGTCTGACTATCTGTCTGTCTGTCTGTCCATCTATTTATCTAAGCTCCCAGACCTACATTTTGTACAATGTTATAGTCGACCCCTTCATTTGTGACATCGTGATTTTATCTCTAGTGAGGCACAACAGCATTAGTGTTTTTTAAAGTCAAGATACATCAGTTCATAACCACAGAGAAAACAACACACCTATCTTTGTCCATTCATTTCATCGTAAACTTTATCTAAATATTTCAGGTTAACACCCCTAACGACAATGACTGTTTCACACAGTGAAACATTAGGAACACAGTTTGAAAGTTTCTATGCTTTAGAATTTAGTAAGCGTAGACGAAGAGAATTTCTGTGGAAAAAAAACTAACAGCAAGCACTTTCACAATACCAGGTGTAAGCATTTAGATTGATACTGAGTCTAGTAAATAGATAGATACAACTGAATACAAAAGGAACTGTCTTGATTAAAACTTGCAAGGCGATACTAAATTTGGGAAAACTAACAGCACACACGCTCACAAACACACATACACATACGCACGCACGCACGCACGCACGCACGCACGCACGCACGCACGCACGCACACACACACAGAGAGAGAGAGAGAGAGAGAGAGGACGAAACATACACAGACTTTTTGTTAATGGTTTTCCAATAGCCCAGTCCAATCGGTTTGTTATCATAGTTTTTAATTACTCTTTCTAACTTCCTCTCTCTCTCTCCCATTTGTTGCTTTTATTCAGGTTTTTACTTTGTCTGGTTTGGTCTGATTATGTTGTTTTGCTTTGATTTGTATTAACAAAACTTCAAGTTACTTTAAGTTGTCAAATATCGGATGCTGTAAACAGATATTTGCTGAAACAAGAACGAAGACATACACACAAATACATACACTCTCTCTCTCTCTCTCTCTCTCTCTCTCTCTCTCTCTCACACACACACACACACACACACACACACACACACACACACACACACACACATCTTTATGCAGCAGTTTTGTGAGAAATTGATCAACTTGACTGTTCATATAACAGTTGGTGATTCATCTGTCTGCTACGTGTCAATCGATGTTTCGTCAGGGTCAGCCTAACGAGTCTTCAGAAATATGGCCAAATGCTGACACACTTTTCTTGCCACCTTCAACCGATGTTAAGCATGATACAAAGCTTCCATTTTTCACCCTGTTTCAAGTTCTTAAGAACAAAATAAACCTCATCCTTGAATGTGCACCATTCAAAACAAAATTCATCAACATAAGCACGGACAGAGAGAAACCTCCATAGGGTCCATGTGAATCATTCTTTTGCAGTGAAACACGAAACGGGGGAAATTAAAACAGCAATCTCCTGTTTGGAACAGAAACACGAAAGGAAGGTAATGAAACAAAAGTGCAAAGTGGTTAGAAAAATTAATAAAAAAAGAAAAGAAAGCGAGCACAAAATGCGGTCCTTCTGGTCATCCTAAAACCTAAGAAGAACGTGAAACGTTTGGATACAATAGAAAATGAACAATGACGGAGGAGGAAAGAAAGGATATAAGAAGATGAAGACAATCAGCAAGAACAGGAAAAGGAACCAGAGAAGAAAAAGAAGAGGAGGAGGAGAAGGAGTTGGAAGAGGAGGAGGGAAAATGAAAGAAAACAAAACGGAAAGGTCAAAAGAAAGAAATGGGAAAAAGAAAGACTGTGAAAGGACAAGAGAGGAGTAAAAACAGACGAAAAAGAGATAATGATCGGCAAGAAAACAAGACGAAGTTTTGACAAGTAATCAAGGAAGGAGGGCAGGGAAGATGAAAACACCTCTGACGGAAGAGGAACGTGTGCAGAAAGACACCCCAACCTCGAGGTAAACAACATGGAAATGCCAAGGGAAGAATACGGCAAGCCATTCCAATGTTTTCCAGATCTTCCTACGAAACACCCTCTTGACAGCAGAAGAAATACAATGAAGCATTAGTCGTTTTCGTTCTTCTTCTTCTTCTTCTTCTTCTTCTTTAATCTTTTTTTTATCCCAATCGAAAATGCTAATGGGACCTTGGCCCAAAGGTTTGAAGCAATCCACTATTCAAGGACAGGCTCCAGATCCCTCAGTTTGGGGGACAGAAAAACAGAACCACGACACTGAAGGATTACGTTAAATATGTCCATTACAAGGACTTTAGAACTCCATTAAAACTTTTACAAGTCCATTAAATGATTTCCCGACATACAGAGTGCAAAGTAGTATCAGTCCCCAGTACGAGTCTGGTGTAATCTTGACAGGAATTCAGCTCCAATACGCCTGGTCTGTAACCTGTCGGGTAAAATACTTCTGACACTATGCTAAGATATCAACTGCAGTAACCCAGAAATGAAACAATTTCTGGACGGTATAACAGTTTCCAAAAGGCTATCACTGTTTTGAACATGTTCCACTCAGAATTACTAAACATTATCCATCAATCAATTGAAGTGACTCGTAAAAAAATGGTTAAATGATTTTGTGCAACATTGATTGTTATGACTTGATTTAATCACTCAGGTGCAACTCCGTTTCGAGACAGAAAATTATGAATATATGTATCCAAAGATCTCTTACCTCAGGAGTTTAGATGATACTCTGTTCCTACCCATGCGCAGAAACCAACATCAGACACAGAGACTGGGGAGAGAGGGTAGTGGGAGAGATGGACAGAAAGACAGACAGTCAGACACAAAGACACACGGTCAAACACTAAGAAACAGAGACAGAAAGAGACCAGGACAGTCACAGAGAGAGAGAGAGCAGACAGACAGACAGAACCAGAGACAAACAGACCGACAGTACACAAACACAGACTAACAGACACAAACAGACAGATACGCTCAGAGCTCTGTCTCCTGTCTTATCTGGATCGATCGACCTCTTCCCAAAACGGGGGGAGGGGCTGAAGGGGAGACAATTGAGGAGGAAGTGGATGGGTGGGAAAACAAACCCCGTGCCCACCACCCTTTTGCCGGCATTAGACTGGGCCAGCACCCTGTTTTACCAGAGGTGGGTAGGGGGAAGGGGGGTGGGGGGTTGGAAATGAGGCCTGAGAGGACACGTCCTCTGGAGGAACAATGGCGTGTTCTGATGCGGGAAGGGGACGGGAGGGGGGGGGGGCTGTTTTTTGAAGGGACATTGAGTTTAAGTCTTGCTCAGTGAGTGACGCTAGAGCGGACCTGAACCTGCTAGTTCGCTTGTGAACTCGCTTGAATTGAACACGAGAGTGCAAGACTGTTAATTAACGAATCTGCCCTGTTTTCCCCAACTACCCCCTCCAATCTTACCTTTTAAACGATAGGGAAAATCAATACTTTAATAAAGATGTCTACAATAACCAGTATGTTGACGGGACATTTAACAAAATTCCTTCTCCTCCTGATTAAAGTACGCCTAAAACATGGTAGTCTGGTTGAAAATACTTCGGTCAAAATACGTCTAAACATGATTTTGTTGGGAAAACATTTTCAATGTAAACAACAAAAGTAAAACAATAATACGTTAAGCTAATGACTCTCTTGCCACTTATGAAAACATTTCTTCCTCCCTCATATGCTTACAAATCCCCATCTACCCCCCCCCTCCCCAACTCTGTCTCTGTATCTCTGTCACTTTTTGTGTATCTTTCTCTGTCTCTTTGTGTCTTCTGTCTGTATCTGCGTCTGTCTGTCTTTCTCTCTCTTTTTCTCCATTTCTCCGATTCCTCTCAGCTCGAAAGGATTTATCTTTATTTGACAAACTACATCTTTCATAGTAAAGAAAATAATACATCTATCTCTTTGCTAATTATTTCAGTAAGCATAAAAAAATGAGCAGCTGGATGCTTCATTATAAAATAATTACACTTATATTCCTGATACAAAATACATGCAAGGTAACCAAGGACATCCTTGCCTATAACTTCATGATTTTCTTGTCGCTACACGTCTATCTGTGCAAAGTCAGACTGAAAATTTAATAGGCAATCAAATTTATTCGGTCGAAGTTCGGGCACCTTGGGAGCCATCCAAAGTGCGGCAGGGTGAGCGGACCCGCCTGGGGCCGGCTGGGGGGGGGGGCACATGTGGGGGGGGGGGGGGCAGGTTCGTCCGCCAGTCGGGGCGCCTTGGGGGACAGGCCCCGGTCTTGGTGGTGCGCGGGCCGTCTTGGGGAGGGGGGGGGGTGTTCCCGGCGGTCGCCGCCGGCGTTCCCGGGGTGGGGAGGGGGTGAGCGCGGTCGGACACCGGGGGTGGCCGTGGAGTGCTTCTGCGGCGGGTGCCCCCGGGAGGACTGGACCCGTGTCTTTGCGGGTGGCTCCGCCGCGGAGGCGGCGAGGGATGGTGGGGCAGGAGTCTTCCTCAGGTGCAGGGACGGGGATGGGGAGGTTGCAATCCCGGCAGGAGGATGCTCCGCCGGCTTCCGCTGGGCGGGGGGCCCTCTGTGGGGCAGCCACGGCGGTCTCGCGAGGCCCCACGGGGGCGGCAGGGCGGGTGGTGGTATTCCCAGACGCTGTCTCCGTGCTCCGGGCCCTCGGGGGCTCCCGCTGCGGGGAGCGGGGTCGCCTCACTTCGGCCCTTGTTGCCCTGGGCGCCGGGGGGGGGGGGGGGGGGTGCAGTGGGTGCCGGCACACTGTGGCATCGGGGGCGGCGGGGGGGGGGGGGGGACATTCTGGCGGGGGACGGCGCACGGAGGGGGCGGGCCAGCGGGCTGTTGTCGTGAGATGAGGTCGGGGCAGTCGTCGGGGCACAGCAGGGATTGGGGTGGCAACTCCGGCACCCCGGTTGTGGCCCAGGGGACGGGTGCCGTTTGCTGGAGCGGCGGGGGCGGGTCGGGGTCTTCCGCCTGGAGGCTGGGCGCGGCAGCCTGCTCCGCCGCATGCGCACGGGGTTTGGCGCTGGACGGAGTGGGGGGTGCCCTTGTGGTGGGGGACCGGTGGCGGCCGGCCACATCATTCAGGACTGTAGGACGCATGCAGCATCCAGGAGGAAGTACTGGCCAACACCGACAGCAGTGGAAGAAAAACTGTACGGCACCCTGGAGGAGCTGCGACGGACGGCAGCCTTCATCGAGGACACCGGGCTGCTCATCTAATGGGAGGCGAACGAGGAAGAAGGAAGAAGAATTTGTTTTTCTGTACAAATGCAATGCAGTGTTGTAGACACTCTACAGCTGCAAACAAGAATCTTTAAGGCTGCAGTAAGAAGAAAGAGACATTAACACTTTATCAAGCAACGGTGCTTTAGCTGCCGTTGCTAACACCTTTTAACTCATCAACAAGGCTGTGCCTGTCTCCACAGATCAAACCCAGTCAATACAAGATCTTGTTTGCACTGGAAG
Organism: Babylonia areolata; assembly: GCF_041734735.1. Classification (NCBI taxonomy): domain Eukaryota; kingdom Metazoa; phylum Mollusca; class Gastropoda; order Neogastropoda; family Buccinidae; genus Babylonia; species Babylonia areolata. Next base: position 28,451,419 of record NC_134893.1, on the reverse strand, counting down.
AGTGTATGTGTTATCGATCGTGTTGTGCTGACAGCTCTCACATTATTTTGCTGTCGTCACAATGCGGGACCTTTTCCCAGGGTCAACGCCTGGAGCGAAACACACACGTCACAGCGAACAGAAATCGGAAGTTGGCAGTTGGCGGCTTGTTTTGGCCCGGTAATGTGCGTTCAGGTCTAAGGATTCTTTTATGTTTTTCCAGTGGGAAAATGCTCCGAGAAAATGCTCCGGGTTTGTAGCCTCTAAGTGGAGCGATAGCAACTCGGCGCACTTGAAAGCAGCGTTCCCTTTTATTCCATCTTTCGAGTTAAAAGTAGCGAGTTCGAGGGAGGCGAATTTCTTTCTGCTTAGCCGTAGAATTTTCCCCCTCTTTTTTTAACCTGACACTTCACAACGGTCATCTTAGGGCTGAAGACCCAACATTAAAATAACCAAGCATAATCTTTCATGAAAATGCCAAAACATTTCTGACACGGCAGTAAACGTGAGCATTGTAAAGGACCAGTGACGTCAAAATGAAATGAATTGGAACACAATATGATCTTTCTACACATTTTCAAATACTTCATGAAAAAATAAGCACCACACTTCTCCAAGACTGCGTCGTTAAGACTGCTCTAAAAGTTAACTTGAAAATAAGCTTGATATTCAGTGATGTACTGCTAAGATTAGATAATCTTCAAACAGGTATGAATGCAAAAGGAACTCGGGGTATTCTTTTTTTTTTTTTTTTTTTTTTTTTTTTTACAAATGAATTCAAAAGGGACTCGGCGCATTTTATTTTCTTTCTCTTTCCATTATTATATCTACATATATGTCGATTTATTTTGTCTGATATTGACACTGCATTCTTTGAGTATCCAGTCGATTGCTGGTTAATAAAGCATAGATTGCAGTGAATACATGGTACCACAATTTCTCGTTGGTCGTTCTTCGTGTTTAGGAAACTAATTTGGAAGTTTATTATCACAAAATTCTGAACGTCATATGCACAGGAACATGTGCAGTGTTTTGGAGTGAAGCTGCAAGTTCCTTCGACAATAAGTTATAAAGAACTTTCTAAGTTCAGTTATATGTTTCAATATCTCCTATCACTTGGCTCAATCATGTTGCACAGCAACACCCCTGGAGCCAACGAGTGGCAAGCAAAACGCAAATCATCTAGACAAAAATAACAGCGTTATTGTGAGAGCTGTCCGAGATATGGGACAACTTTTTGTGACAGCAATAGCAATAACACCCGATGCAATCTTCTTCTCTTTTTTTTTCTTCTTTTTTTTTTTGCGAGACCAATCACCTTTTGAGCAACAATTTCCTCAGTCGAACTAATCAAACTGCAGCAAACAAGGAGAGCGACGCCGCCCGAATTAACGGTGGAGAGATGGGTCAGAGGAGGACCCAAACATGGCTCTTCCCGGGTCTCTGGCCACGGTGAATGGCCGTTTGGTGAAGCGAGCGGCGTGTCTCGGACCGCTGGCACTGGGACAATGCCGCGTCTGAAGGGTCGTCGTGATGGATGCGGGGCGGAGGGCGGTGTCCATTTGTTGCTTGGCTATCGCCAGGCGGGATCTGTGGACACTTGCCACGTGGGAGGGGGAGGGAGTGACCATCAATTTTAGGCTCGCTCTTCACGAGAACTGGGACAGCCAGCAACAAAACTGTGGAGTCCTAGGGAACGAGGCTGGGACGTGTCTAGGACAGTGAAGGGCACTAAATGTTTTTGTTAACTGTTCACACACACACACACACACACACACACACACACACACACACACACACACACACACACACACGCACGCACACACACACACACACACACACACACACGCACGCACGCACGCACGCCATTACCTCACCATCATCATCATCATCATCATCACTGTCATCATTGATATTGTTACCACCAATTGCTGGTGATTTTATCCGACACATCGGAATGCTATTGAAGACTAAAACAACCTGAGGATGCCAAACACTTCTTAGCTGACTGATTAATAGAAAGCAACACTTGATGACAGTAACCTGGTAAGAAAATAATAGACATTGGTGTGATACAGTGCCACAATGTGTTGACAGCATTGTTCACTTTATACTTATACACACGCTTCATTTAAAGCCTTGTAATCAAAGCTAGAACAGCACCTGTTGCTAACAATGATTTATAGCTAGAACAGCACCTGTTGCTAACAATGATTTATCCTAAAAGTAACTACACACACCACCTTAATATGCATCATACATTTTTTGTTGAAAGTCTTATTCTTTGTCTTGGCAAAAACTAATGTGCGCAGACTGAAATGATTACCAGCCATGAATAACAGTGAAACGGCAACGCCAACTTTCAAAGCTTGATGTCAATTACATTTTATTGGAATGTGCATGTGACAGATTGCCTCTTTATTTTTTGTGTCAACGAATAACACACGCAAGCTTGAATTCCAGACAGCTGCAAATTAATCACAAGGAATCACCATGTTTATGCTCCAATATTCTCAAGGAATAAGATTATTTGCTTTGACGGACACTGCATTACCCCTTTCAACAACTTAATGGAATTTCAGTCATCAAATAAACATGTCCGAACAACACTCACAATGTGCTAATTACAGTTTTGTTAATTAAGAGGGGGGGGGGGAGGAAAAGGAAATTGATGGGACAAAAACACAAATCGCGATGATTGCAGAAATAAGATTAATGCACTGGTAAATGATGCGTGAATGGAATATCTCCAAAATTTTAATGCCAGACACACCCACCCAAGACATATAAAAATAACTACTATGAAACAGCACTGACACGTGCGCCTGTGTGAATATTATACTATGCTTCCCCTTTCCAATAATATCCACATGTTTCCCCTTTCCAATAATATCCATATGTTTCCCCTTTCCAAAAAATACCCAGACCATGTATCCCCTGTTCAATAGTATCTCCACCATGTTTAACCTTTCCAATAATGTCTACACCATGTTTACCTTTACCAATAACATCTACACCATTTTCCCCCTCTCCAGTATTATCTACACCAAGTTTCCCCTTTCCAAGATTACCTCTGCCGTTTTCCCTTTTCAAATAATACACATACCACGTTTCCCCTTTCCAATATCATATATGCCATTTTTCCCTTTTCAATAATATACATATACCACGTTTCCCCTCTCCAATATTATCTATGTCGTTTTCCCTTTTTTCAAATAATATCTATACCACGTTTTCTCTTTCCACGATCATCTAGACCGTTTTCCCTTTTCAAATAACATATGTACCACATTTCCTCTTTCCAATATAATCTATACCGTTTTCCCTTTTCAAATAATAATTATCTGTACCACATTTCCCCTTTCCAACATCATCTATACCGTTTCCCCTTTTCAAATAATAGCTTTTCCATGTTTCCCTTTCTAAGGGAGAAAACTCTGCACAGACATGTAGGACACAGACGGAGGAACTAAGTTAAGCTCTAGGGCACATCCCGATGTGATCGAAGGACACTGCCTTTCTTTGGAAAATATTGATTCAAAACCCACACCTGCATACTCCAACACAACCCGTACGATCATAATGTATTGGTGCTGGCGAGAGTTCTTTGCAAACTATTGACAGACAAGTTCTCTTCAGTCTTCACTGGTGTGGGACCAAATGGGGGCAGCCAGATGACAGCCGAAAACTAGTTGTAAGTTGGCATTTATTTCTCGAGTGCATATATTAAAACATTCTTCTGTGAACTTCTATTGACAGACGACGTTTATTTTCACTTCGCTTTCTGAGCCACTTATAATTCGATCAATGAGGTATTGTTTTGTTATGGTTTTGGTATTGATTTTGTTTGGTTTTGTTTTGCGCTGTTCGTTGTTTCTTTGTTTGTTTCAAGCAAAAAGCAAAGCCTTTCCTCATCTAAACACTCCATTAACCACCTTCCTACCAATACAAAGACAAAGCGCTTGAGCGGAGACAGAGAATGAGATAGTCAGAAAGAGAGAGAGAGGGAGGGAGGGCGGCGGGGGGAGGGTGGGGGGGGGAGCTGGGGGCGATATAAAACAATGAACACATGCTCTATTGAGCGTAACGTGGATAGGCTGAAAGCTTCGTTACTCCATGCCCTCATGAAAGAGGGAAAGAATGAAAGACAGACAGACAGGCAGGCAGACAAACATGCCAACAGGCAGACAGACAGACGGGCAGGCAGACAGACAGACATGCCAACAGGGGATTAGACAGGCAGGCAAGCAGACAGAGACAAAGAAACAGACAGACAGACAGGCAGGCAGCCAGGCAGACAGAGACAAAGTGACAGACAGAAAGAGAAGTGGTTAGAATGA
>NC_134893.1:28432100-28442100 GCF_041734735.1 Babylonia areolata | reverse complement strand
TTCTCGAAATACAGACTCCTATAAACACAAAGAAAGACGCTGCACACAGCGTCACAACCCCGCACACTGCAAACACAACAAACAGCACACAACAAACAGCACACAACAAACAGCACATAACAAACACAACAAACAGCACATAACAAACACAACAAACAGCACATAACAAACACAACCAAACAGCACATAACAAACACAACAAACAGCACACAACAAACACAACCAAACAGCACACAACAAACATGTGCACCACCAGCTCCGGACGCCCAGACTCACTTCTCAAACGTACACGTTACCGCCAGGACACCACAAACCCACGGAATGTCCTTCTCCTCAATCTTTCCATTCCCCTCCTTTTTTCTCATACAAATGTATGGTAGTTAAGTTAGGCGTTTGCGACTATGACCATCAGATCAGCAGAGGAGGCAATTGTTGTCTCGACAATCTGGGCTAGAATTTGATTGTCGCGGACAGTGTCTTGCCCAAGTTACATCCCCACTCTTTCGGCCCAGAGGACTTTAGAACAATCGGTTTTAGGTTGGTCCTCAAAGGCCAACTTGCCCCCTAAGGCTGCAGCAGCACTAAGAGCCAGTACAATCTTGCTTTCTAGTTTGAGAGTAATAGTCCTCCCATCGCGAATTCCTCTCCACATAAAACAAATCGCAACTTGTAGTTATAGTCCTTCATAAAAAAAAGACTAAGATGTAAGTGAATTCCTCTCCAAATAACAGAAAAAAAATGAAAATAAAATGCAGGCTTAAATAGCGCAGTACCCCCATCTCAGATGAGGCTCACCGCGCTTTACAATAATATATATCTAAAAGGATTAAAAAACCAAAACGCCACTTACATACTGATCCCAGACGTTGAGCGTCAGCACCTGCTCCTGCTCATCGAGGTCCACGATCTGGGTCAGCTGGATGGCGAACTCCACGGTCAGCGTGTCGTTGTAGTGCAGCACGGGCCGCCCGTACTTGCTGCGGGACTTGTAGGCATCCAGCACGTACTTCCCCAGCACGTCCTCGTACGACATGGAGTCGTGCTTCGGCACCTCTGTACACACATGCACAAGCACGTGTACACACACACACACACACACACACACATATATATATATATATATATATATATATATATATGCATGAACACACGAGCACACGTACACACCCCCACCCCGCAACCCCCACCCCCACCCCCACACAATACATACATACATACATACACGTAAACACACACACACACACACACACACACACACACACACACACACACACACACACACACACACACACACACACACACACACACACACACACACACAAGGATAGGGTGGTATATGAATACTGTCCACAAATTCACTCTTCAGAAAGGTATCGTCACAAAATGCAAAGTCAAGTTGAGTAATGGTAACATGGTAACATAGAACACACACAGCTTAAAGAACAAAACTGACCAAAAAGAAATGGCCCCTCCACATCCCAACTCCAGGAACAAGACTTAAAGGTCAAAGGTTAAAGGACTCCTTTTACGGCCATTGGGGCAGTGATTTCATGATGACAGCGGCACAGGAAGGCGGGGCCCAGTTCTCTCCTTCCGCCGTCTTACCCTTCCCCAACCGAGGTCAGGTGCCCATTCACATCCGGGTGGAGTGAATATAACCGACGTCAGGTACCCATTCACATCTGGGTGGAGTGAAAACAACCGACGTCAGGTACCCATTCACATCCGGGTGGTGTGAATATAACCGACGTCAGGTACCCATTCACATCTGGGTGGAGTGAAGATAACCGACGTCAGGTACCCATTCATATCTGGGTGGAGTGAAGACAACCGCCGTCAGGTACCCATTCATATCTGGGTGGAGTGAAGATAACCGACGTCAGGTACCCATTCACATCTGGGTGGAGTGAAGACAACTGACACCAGGTACCCATTCACATCTGGCTGGAGTGAAGACAACCGGAGCAAAGTGCCTTTCACGTGGACACAAACACCATACCGAAACGGGGCCTCAAACCCTGATCACCGGTGAACACTGAACAGAAGTCCATCGTCTGGCCCATTCTGCCAGGACACCACTTCCAACCAGTCTGCCTCGACTGCAGAACCCAGCCTGCAGAAAACTATACCCGACAGCACAGAGATTCTAAACCGCTCTGTCATAACCCTGCAGAAGGTCAGCCCCGAACGACACTTTGTTGTCAGTTACCCATCCTCTTATATCGATGGATAAATGCAGGAATTATGGAGCAGATGCATGGAGGAATAAAGAATACAAAAACGCAGATACCCATCCTCATCAATTCATGAAAGAACTCGCTGTGTAATGAATAACCCATCGTCTCCCAAGAAAGAGGGCCCTGGCAGCACCACCCCGCTGTATCCCCTACCTTCCACATACAGGAGAGCTTTTTTTTTTTTTTAAATCCACTCTGCGGTAGTCTGACCCATATCCCCCAGACAGCTGAGAGTTCCAAGACAGGCTCCGCCATGACCCCCACTTTCTAAGCTTCTCTCTGCAACTTTCCGTTGGAAGAAAAAAACAAAGTTGAAAAGCCATTTCCATTAGCCGAGCCACCCTCATGGAGGAGAGAGTTCAAGTTCTGCGCTGATCTCCTTCCCAGAGGATGGAACAAAATCAATGTTGTTTGGATGCAATCAATCACAGCACAGCCAGACACATTCTAGATCCGCGAAGAGGGTTAAAGCAACTGTGCAGACTTTAACGAGTGGACAATAATTAAAATCATTATTGCCAGGTCATATAGTCATATAGATGGTCATCTATGAACTGAAAATAAAGGTTTTGACCAGGTACTAAATCAAAGTCAATATTATAAAAATCACTACCACAGTCAAGATAACAATCAGGTTATTTGACCGGAGATCAATATTTTGCTAAACGAACGCAACAGTTTGCCAAAAATCGCTGAGGAGTTTGCCGAAAAACCGGCGGACGAGTTATCCATGCTGTGACCTGGGAAGCTACTGGGTCTGAGAGCAGATGCCTGACTGGCGCATGTACCCAGAGTATTGGTCAGGCAACCAAAGCAAAGCTAAACCGCCAACCAAACAACAGCAACAACGACAATGATTGGGGCTAACCATATCTTATCAAGTACTGCATTATATCTCATAGTACCTAAACCACCAACCAAAAGCAACAACAACAATGATTGGGTCTAACCATATCTTATCAACTACTTATTTATTTATTTATTTATTTATTTATTTATTTTATGTATTCTATTTTATTTATTATTTATTTATTTATTCATTTTTCTTTTTCTCGAGGCCTGACTAAGCGCGTTGGGTTGCGCTGCTGGTCGGGCATCTGCTTGGCAGATGTGGTGTAGCGTATATGGATTTGTCCGAACGCAGTGACGCCTCCTTGAGCTACTGATACTGATACTGATATCAACTACTGCATTATATTTCATAGTACGAACGCTTCTCGTTTTCTCAAATAAAATGGGAATAGAAACGCGCACGTTTTGGCAGCAGCTGCTGTCCGTGTTTGACAATGTCTGCAGCATGGACATTGGCCCTAGCCTCACGTTGGGTGCCTGGGGCCATCGTCTTTCCAGTCGTTTACACGGTTTCTACATGCCAAAACATGAGCAAGACCAGAAGATGACAGAATGGTTAAGACACTTGTATGCCAATGAAGTGTCCGTGAGGGTTTTGGTTTGAATCCCAGTCTCGCCCTTTCTCCCACGTTTGACTAGAAAATCAAACTGGGCGTCTTGACATTCGGGTGATACGATAAGCCGAGGTCCCGTGTACAGCACGCACTTGTCGCACTGAAAAAGAACCCATGGCAACGACAGTGTTGCCCTGTGGCAAAATACTGTAGAAGAAATCCACTGTGATATGTGCACACATTTGTGCATGCACTCAAGGCCTGACTGAGCGCGTTGGGTTATGCTGCTGGTCAGGCATCTGCCTAGCAAAAGTAGTGTAGCATATATGGATTTGTCCGAGCGTATTGGCGTCTTCTTGAGAAACTGGAACTGTATTCCCGAACGACAGAAACCGTCAATAGCTCTTATAAACTTGGATTAGAGTCAAAGTGAACAGTTCGACTATGCCGGTGAACCTTTGAAATTATATACACAAGGGACCTTTAAATCGATCTAAAAACTTATCTGTTGAAAATTACTCTCAGCGAAACTATATTCTTCTCACCAAGAACATGATAAAGTTTCATTAAGGGCAGTCTTAGAAATTATGAATTTTGAGAGCTGTAATTTGCTGTCAAGATTTATCTTTCAGAGCTACGAAGAAAATGAATTACAACCGATTGCTGGACTTTTTGACGTAATTAAACACCGGCTCGACTCAAAATGAATATTCAGCCCCAAACAGAAGAAACACCGGTGCGTTTTCTACTTCTTCTGCTAAAAACTAATAATAATAATAATAATAATACAGATGTTGTGTTTTTAACACAAACAAATTGAAAGAAAAACTGAGAACAGACTGAGATGAGGAAAGGAGTCGCATAGACTTGGAGACATACGTAGAGAAGAAGCAGAGACAGGGAGACGGGAGAGACAACACACACACACACACACACACACACACACACACACGCACGCACGCACGCACGCACGCACACACACACACACACACACACACACACACACACACACACACACACACACACACACACACACAAAGAGAAAGAGGGAGGAGGGAGATTTATCGTTTAGCTAAGATTTATGAAACAGAAAAACAGGCAAAGAAAGCAAAACGAATAAATAAACCATGCCTCTGGGTTCCCTTGTCTCTTGTTAGTTCTCTCCACAGAGACAGGGACAGAGATACAGAGACAGAGACAGGGAGACAGAGACAGACAGTAAGACAGAGAGACAAACAGATAGATAGAGACATAGACAGAGTGACAGACAGGAAGACAGAAAGACAGACAGAGACAGGGACAAAGAGACAGACAGAAAGACAGACAGATAGAGAAAGAAACAGAGAGACAGACAAAGACAATGAGACAGAGACAGTGAGACAGACATGACGACAGAAAGACAAACAGATGGATAGAGACAGAGACAGAGAGACATACATGACGACAGAAAGACAAACAGATGGATAGAGACAGAGACAGAGAGACAGACAGGAAGACAGAAAGACAAACAGATGGATAGAGACAGAGACATAGAGACAGACAGGAAGACAGAAAGACAAACAGATGGATAGAGACAGAGACAGAGAGACAGACATGAAGACAGAGACAGAGAGACAAAGACAAAGAGGCAGAGACAGAGAGACAGACAGGAAGACAAAGAGAGAGATGTAGAAAAAAAGACAGAGATACGTTCAGACAATTTAAGACGTTCTGTTTGAGTTCGTGTGTGTGTGTGTGTGTGTGTGTGTGTGTGTGTGTGTGTGTGTGTGTGTGTGTGTGTGTGTGTGTGTGTGTGTGTGTGTGTGTACGCGCGGTCGCTCTCATGAAGCACTTTCTTAAATGAATTTTTCTTAAAATTAATGATGAAATGCAATCATCGTAGAGCGTGTTTTCCGACAGTCAATGCATGCTAACATCTATTTCTTTGGACTTTTGTTTTTGCCGCAAATAATCCAGTACAATACGGCCACGTTTGCGTGCATTCCCTATATCTGAGTAATGAGATGCAATTCATTTATTTATTTATTTTTATTTGTTTATTCATTTTTGTTTGTGTTGTGTTTATTTGTGTCTTATTTATTAAGAACTCATTTATTCATTGTTTATTTTCTATGTATATCTTTTATGTCTTTGTTTGTGTCACTGTTTCCTGTTTTGTTAATGGCATTAATAACAAGAAAGGTCGATGTACAATCAAGTTCTCCCCTCACACTGTTTTTCTTTCAATTATCTTCTGTTTCTCCTTCCAGCATATGTTCCCTTACTTTTCAATCCCCACATCAATCACAGTTCGGCGCTCGCGCACACACAGACACAGAGACACAGACACAGACACACAGAGACACAGACACACACACACACACACACACACATATGGATAGATAGATGGATAGATAGATAGATAGGTGATGAAATTTATATATATATATATATATATATATATATATATGTACATAATTTTATAAATATATATATATATGTGTGTGTGTGTGTGTGTGTGTGTGTGTGTGTGTACGTGCGCGCGCGTACACAGACAGATTTGTGCGCGCATCCCACTCTCACGCTGTTTCCCAAACTATTACCACACGCATTATAGGTTGAGTTATTACCCACAACAACAACACACCCTTCTCTCTCTCTCTCTCTCTCTCTCTTTCTCTCTCTCTCTCTCTCTCTCTCTCTCTCTCCTGTAAATGTTTACTGTGCATTTGAGTGTATTTGAGTGTCATGTATGTACTTCTATAACCTTTTGATATCCTGTGAGTATTTTGATTTCATTTCTCTTTGCCTTGAGGGCTGGATGTAAAAAAAACAAACCATGTGCATGCTTATTCCACTTCCCTCATTAAAAACGTTCGTTCGTTCGCTCACACACACACACACACACACACACACACACACACACACACACACACACACACACACACACGCCGGTAAAGAACTTGATCCTGTTCCAAAACTTTATGAAGACAGATGAGAGTGGTCTGTTTTTTTAAACACTGTAAACAAAATTGTCCGCACCATAATTGGCCCCCATCAATTTTCCTATACAATGTTTACGCAGCAGGGGCTGCATTGCAGGAGCGACATCAACAATAAATAGCAGCACTAACTCCATGCTAACTCAATAGACTTTGGAACATTCTTAACGCTAAGCATATTCCCGTAGCTTTATGCCGATAAACAATATCGTTTAATTTCACAAGATTTGTTGTTTGTGTTGTTGCTGTTGTTTGTGTTTGGGTTTTTTAAGTAATCGTAGACCCTTTTTATATCCTTCATGAAAAAATAGATTGTTGTTAGCCCAGTTTCGCTCTGCACTCTTCCGGATTGTGAAATTTGCAAGCGGGGAATGTATATGTAGTATATCTTTTTATGCCAGCGCGCGCGCGCGCGTGTGTGTGTGTATGTGTGTGTGTGTGTGTGTGTGTGTGTGTGTGTGTGTGTGTGTGTGTGTGTGTGTGTGTGTGTGTGTGTGTGTGTGTGTGTGTGTGTGTGTGTGTGTGTGTGTGTGTGTGTGTGTGTGTGAAAGATATCAGCATGTTTTCACGATCGGGTAAAGGGAACTGAACCAGGTCCGCATATATTTTGTTGTTGTTGTTGGTGGTGGTGGTGGTTTTGTATATTGCTATTATCATTGCCTTGTCATTGTTATTATTATTGGGATTAATATGATTATGATGATGAATGTGATTATGATTATGATGATAAAGACTGTTGTTGTTCCCGTCATCGTCGTTGTCGTTATCATATATTTTCAACAAAACAAGCTGGTCAAAGCTCCCACATTGTCAAGCCTTCCATTTGCACACAAAGGGAAGAGACAGGCCTACCTTTCTTCACCATTGTAAAGGTAAGCAAAGGGAGTTTCGCATCGTGATTTTGTTCAAGTCAAAACGTGTATCTACTGAATAGTTTACACTATAAATCTAGGCTGACATGTTTATAAATTTTCGTTGGAATAGTGGATTGGAAGTGAACTTTTTTTCTTTTTGTTTTGCGAAACTGCAACATCGTAGTTCGTTCATAATCTGTGCAAATGTATTCCCTCAATTGCACACACACACACACACACACACACACACACACACACACACACACACACACACACACACACACACACACACACACACAGAGGGAGAGAAAGAGACAGAGAGAGAAAGGGGGATGAGAGAGAGAGGGAGAGAAAGTGGGGAGAGAGAGGGGGGAGAGAGAGGAGGAGAACTCAGAACTCAGAACTCAAAACGTTTTTATTCAAGGATTAAGATTTTAGGCATTGCCTATTCTTCCAATCTGTCCTCGCTAATCTACATCTAGTACAAATAGCACACACATAAATGAAAGGAAAAGGTTTTCATGCAGAATTGTATACATAATGAAGAACCCCACCCCCACCCCCGCCCCCCCACACACACCCACATCCGTGCACACACATGCATACACACACTGACGCTCGCGTGCGAGCGCACACACATACATACACACACACGCACACACTGACACTGACAGCACCCCCTCACTCCCCCCCCCCCCCCCCACACACACACACACACACTAAGATTGACAGATGGATAGGACAGTGATTCACACAGAGAGAGAGAGAGAGAGAGAGAGAGAGAGAGAGAGAGACAGAGAGAGAGAGAGAGAGATGTCATCAATACAGAAGTTCCAGAAACATCCTGGTGTTTAAAAGGTACAGTATTGTTACTGTCTCTGAAATCTATGTTGGCAAGTGCAGCATACTACAGTGACTACCACCATCACCAATATTACTTGAACACTTGTCACGATTATGATAGAACGAAATGAATAGATTATGCATGCATAAGAAATAGAACGAGAGAAAAAAAAAAGAAGAAAAAAAAAAGAGCAAAACAAAACATGATGAAATGAGAAAGCAAGGAAAGAACAACAACAATAACAACAATGACTGATACAATAAATAAGACATAACTGGCCCCTTTATTACTGCCTACAGTAATTCAAAGATCAGAGTTATTTACTGTTGGAAGGGGTGAAGATGTTTATGCAGACTTGATTTGAACATAGGAAGAGAACTGCCCGTTTGTATGTGCAAAGGAAGGGAGTTCCACAGTGATGCACCCGAAAATGCAAAACTAGTTTTGAACAAATCAATTCGGGTACGTGGCAAAATGTATTTGTTAGAGCCGTATCGGCATGAGGCTCGTGTGAGCAGGTGTTGGAGATATTGCGGTGCTAAGTTATTGTGTGTTTTGTACATGAGTAATGCTTTGTTGAATTCCAGCTGGTTTTGAAGTGGAAGGATATTTAATCTGGCTTGCTTTTCTAACGTTGACAGTGAGTGATCTGGTAGAATTAATCTGGCTGCTCTCTTGTGGAGAGAATTTAGTTTCTTAAGATGAACGTCTGCAGCACAGCTCCAGACAACAGATGCATAGTTGACGTGAGAAAGACAGTGAGCGTGGAAGAACATTTTGCGAGCTTCACTGTTTATGTAAGGTCTGAGCTGATTGAGTAAGAACAGACTGCGTGCCAACCTTTTACAGACAGAATCAATGTGAGCTTGCCATTTCAGTTCTTCATCAATTATGACTCCCAAGACGCGGTGCTCGCGAACTTGATCTATGGAGGTATCATCGACATTCAGGGTGAGAACAAGGGGATTTTCTTGGTGCTTTTGTCTTGACGTGATAATCATACTCTTTGTTTTTTGGGGATGAAGTGTCATACAGTTGGATTTGCACCATTTAGAAACATCATTTAAGCCCGTTTGAAGAGAATTCTGAACTGAGGCAACGTTGGCAGCACTGGAATGAAGGGAAGTGTCATCTGCAAAAAGGGCACACGAGATTCTGGAGTCTGATAAAGACAAAGGAAGATCATTGATAAATATACAGAATAGAAGTGGCCCTAAAACTGATCCTTGAGGAACTCCACTTTTTATTGCTCCCGTAGAAGAGAATCTACCATTGATGAACACATGTTGTGTTCTGTCGGTAAGGAATGATTCGAAAAAGGACAGCGTAGTGGGGTCTCTGAGATACAATGACAGTTTTGTGAGTAATATTTCGTGGTCAACGAGATCAAAAGCTTTCTGTAAGTCAAGAAAAACAGCGCCTATGATTTCACTGCGGTTGATGCCAGACAACCATGAATCACACAGATGGACTAACGCTGTTTGACATGAGTGACGATGTCGGAAACCTGACTGCAAAGGATGGAAAAGTTTATGTTTTTCCAGATATTGCATAAGATGTTTATGAACATGTCTTTCGAGTGGTTTCGACAATACTGACAGAAGCGAAATAGGTCTAAAGTTGTTCAGATCAGACGTGTCTTTTGACTTCGGTAATGGAATAACTTTCGCTGACTTAA
>NC_134893.1:28392100-28427100 GCF_041734735.1 Babylonia areolata | reverse complement strand
TTACAAATGCTAATGAAATCAGATTTTTCACCATTTAAAAACACACATGACTTAATTCTATCATACATGTTCATTATGACACGCAAATTTTACCATTCACGCCTTCATGAACAAGTTTTTGCCATAACCCACTTCTTCAAACTGAATCAAAGGCTTTTTTAAAATCAACAAAAGCACAGTAAAGTTTCTTCTTTATCATGGAGAAAATATCAATAAGTGATTTCAAAACAAACATTTGATCTAATGTAGAATGGGACTATCTAAATCCTGCTTGGGCTCCTGAAAGTATATTGTTTGTATTGATATAATCAGTCAGTCTAGCATTTAACACACACACACATACACACACGCACAAACACATGCAAGAACTCACGCATGTACACACGCACGTACGCACATACACGCACGTGCGCACGCACACACACACATACACACACACGCGCGCGCTGCACGGACATACAAGTAAACACACACACGCACGCAATTACCCTTGCATCTTTTTTGGCAGGTCAGATTGACAAGTAAAAACAGCAGTAGCTGACACGGCCGTTCTCGATTGGGTAATCATAAGGATGCTGAAGTGCAGAGCAGCAGGAACATGACTCCCCCTCCCCCCCCCCCCCCCCCCCCCACCTCTTCCCCCCTCCCTCGCTCTCCCCGCTCTTTTCTCGCTTCAACTCCCAGACATGCCGTTGATTTGCAGATGAGATCACCCTGCACGCTACGACCCGGAGTTTCAACCAAGTTATTTAATTCAAAGACAAAAATAAACAAGAAATAATAAAATCACTTGGGAGATGCTAGTCAGGGGCATGTTTTTAGCTTTTCTTCTTCTCTGTGTATGATTTTGTTTTTGTTTTTTTGTTGCTTTTTTTTTTCTTCCTTTTTTTTTTTTTTTGGGGGGGGGGGGGGTGAGGGGGGGTGTTGCCTGGCATCAAATCGAAAGATGCTGGAGGGATGGAGATACAGCAAAACAAGTTCCTGAAGATCGGAAGGTGCAGAACCTGAGAGGCTGCTGTGACAGACAGTGTATTTCAGACTGTGGAATACAGCTGACCCCAGACAGCTCAGCGGTAGGGAGAGGGGAAAAAAAACAAAAAAACAGGACGTAACAGGACGTTACAACAGTGTTCTCTATGGGATACATAACAAACAGGACGTTACAGCAGTGTTCTCTGTTGGATACATAACAAACAGGATGTTACAGCAGTGTTCTCTGTGGGATACATAACAAATAGGACGTTACAGCAGTGTTCTCTGTGGGATACATAACAAACAGGATGTTACAGCAGTGTTCTCTGTGGGATACATAACAAACAGGACGTTACAGCAGTGTTCTCTGTGGGATACAATACAAGACGTCATAGTGTTCTCTGTGGGATACATAACAAACAGGATGTTACAGCAGTGTTCTCTGTGGGATACAATACAAGATGTTACAGCAGTGTTCTCTGTGGGATACATAACAAACAGGATGTTACAGCAGTGTTCTCTGTGGGATACAATACAAGACGTTACAGCAGTGTTCTCTGTGGGATACAAACAGGACGTTACAGCAGTGTTCTCTATGGGATACAGAACAAACAGGACGTTACAGCAGTGTTCTTTGTAGGATACAAAACAGGACGTAACAGCAGTGTTATCTGTGGGATACAATACAAGACGTTACAGCAGTGTTCTTTGTAGGATACAAAACAGGACGTAACAGCAGTGTTATCTGTGGGATAAAAAAACAGGACGTTACAGAAGTGTTCTCAGTGGGATTCAAAACAGACAGGACGTTACAGCAGTGTTATCTGTGGGACACAAAACAAACATGACGTTACAGCAGTGTTCTCTGTGGGATGCAGAGCAGACAGGACGTTAAAGCAGTGTTATCTGTGGGATACAAAACAGACAGGACGTTACATCAGTGTTACCTGTGGGATACAAAACAGACCGGACGTTACATCAGTGTAGTCCAAAACTAACAAGGAATGAAGTAACGACAAAAGGTCTTTGCTGTTTCAATGATCGGAAATCCTCTGAAAGCAGCCACTATCTTGTTGTGAGAACAGGCACATTGGCCATGTTTCGTCAACCTGGACTTTCACAGAGAGCAGTGCCACCCATCTATCTGAGAATGGAATGTCTGTCATTAAAAATGCAAATTATTAGAGCGCTGAAGGGTTGAAAGGTCTGTGAGAAAAGCTTCTGTCCTGTCTTCATTTGAACGGGATTTGTTATTCCAAATATCCAAATGTTTACATCACGAATGTAAGACTCGACAGCAGAAAACAAAGAAAACTACAAGAACAATTCGAAAACACAACTCATCAGGAAGTAAGTAAAGCTGAAGTAAGTAAAGTTCAACCCGGAGTTAGGAAATGACATCAAGTAAACGTTGTGTGCACGAAACTAACAACATCGACCCCACAACTGAGCCATGGCGTGCATGCATGGCACAGGAAGAGACTCATGGTGGGGCACAGAGAGAGACGGCCCGCGACCTTTTGGTGAGGTGGGATTCGAAGAAATTAAATCCGGCACACGCGCCTCAGATTATCCATCGAGTGGAATGCGACACTCAGTTTGGGAACATGAGTGTTTTAGATTCACTGGCGAGGAGAAAGTCGTTAAACCCCCCAGGAAAGGAGTCTGGGTACTTTGGCAAGGATGATGGAACAGTTGGCCACAAGCCAGCAGTTGGAAACCTGAAGTGAATGAGTCTTCGTACTACGGCACTGTAAAAAAAAAAAAAAAAAAAAAAAGAAGAAGAAGAAAGGAAGACATGCCAAAGTTTGTTTGTCTTTCTGAAATGAAACAAACGCTGAGTCAACTCCAGTTCAGGAGGCGTCACTGCGTTCGAACAAGTCCATATATGCAACACTACATCTGCTAAACAGATTCCTGACCAGCAGCGTAACCCAACGCACTTAGGGCTTGGGGGGGAAACGCTCAGAAAAAGGCAACCTCAAAACAATCATTTCTTTCGGAAATTTATAGCAAAAAAGCTACCCATGGTTTTTCAAACAATAACGTCCAGGGAAGCTTTCTAAAGGTGTTAACAGTGGCGGTCTTCAAAAATGTGTGCGTGATAAAGGCTGCCACTTTCACAGAGAAATAGCAAAAGCAACCACAACAGCAAAACGTTCAATGTATTCAATGATGAAACAAAAATTTTGGAATGAGTAATATACGTGATTCAGTCACATTTGCAGCGAGTTTGGTGGGCAAATCTTGATACAAATTCAAACTAATCTGATGGCACACCAAAAGCATATAAGCTAAACAGTCAAACATCAGTAGTTTTAAGCAGAGAAAATGTTCAGACACTTCCGCGACCTGGTTGGCGAACACACGCAGGGCAATGAGGACTTGGCCTCTGTCCCACACCCACACTCCTCTACATGGACTTCACTCCACAGGAAGCGACCTTTTTTCCTGCCTGATGCTGACACTAGCTGATTAAAAGATAACATTACTTCATGTTGGGAGACGGGGACCTTTCCTCCAACACTATGTGTCTGATCCAAAGTCAATGGTTAGCAGGCTGGTGGATTTTCTGTCCCTGTCATTACTGGCTGTGTGTCTGTTTACCGAGCCATGCTGGTGGGCCACTGGAGATCTAGAGAGACGCATCGGGTCAGGTTGCTGTGAAGACTGCGGTTCCACATAAAACGTATATACTACAGGATACATGTGAATGGTCCATAGGTGGGTTTACGAGAGATGCTCATGAATAGAACACACACACACACACACACACACACACACGCACGCACGCACACACGCACGCACGCACGCACGCACACACACACACACACACACACACACACACACACACACACACACACACACACCGCATTACATTCAGGGAATGTTTCACGCAGACACTCAAGCTCGAAAGGTTTAGAGGACAACAATCCAGGGAGAGTGTTAAAACACCACCGTTACCACCACAACGACAACATATCCCGCAAAAACAAATGAGAGGCCATTGTTTATGTGGTGCGCTTTGGGAATTCAATCCACAACCTCTAGGATGTTGTGAGTGGTCTCCCTTTGAGCGGGAAAATAAATGGGAGATATCAGGGGACCATGACGTTTCTAATTTTGTTTCAATGCGGTGCTTTGTATACAGTCAGCGCGGTACGACCATTTTCACTTGCTGTAAAAGTAAGGGAGGCATAAAAAAAGGCTGGGGAGAAACAGGAGACGGAATCATCAGCTCTGCTGGAACTCCATTTGTATAGACAGAATTACAGGAGAGTGTGTCTGGAAAGATGTTAGTGGGTGACTGCTCGCTATCCCGTTTTAATGTTTGAACCTCACGATGTCAATGCAAGATGTCTTCCCCTCATCCCTGTCTTACGGAGACATCGACACAAGAATAAGAAAAGGACGTGAAAAACTATACTTAAATCACAATAGGACAACGCATATACAAATTCGGGTCTTTTATGTTAATGTACTATTACATAACTATTTTCATATTATCTAAATATAGGCATGCCAGTCATTTGATTTCAGTCAATCCAATTTCGCGACGCCAAAAACACACACACACACACACACACAAACAAAAAAACAACAAAAAAACAACAACTCCGCTTCTAAAATAGACCACAGAACTTTGCATCAAAAATAGACTACCGAAATTAGAAATACAAGTAAACTGAAACTGAATAAGTTACGAAAGTGTGTTGATTAAAATCTCCCGCTCTCTCTCTCTCTCTCTCTCTCTCTCTCTCTCTCACACACACACACACACACACACACACACACACACACACACACACACACACACACACACACACACACACACACACACACACAAATACTCGACATTCTCCTTTTCCCATTTCTAACCCTCAAACACCTGAACTCCTCACACCTCAAAACCCTCCTCCCGTTTTCTCTCAGCCTCCACCAATCCACCTCCGCCTTTCCCCTTTCGGTGCGCAATCTCCCATCCAGATAATAAGAACGAATGATTAAGACTCACTCCTATATCCAAAATCATACATCCACATTATAATGTCAAGGGTACATAAACACTCCCAGCCCCAACTTCCACCTCCCTACACAGACGGACACATTTACCTATTGCTATTTAGGTGAACTGCTTCCACTTTGCGTTATTCAGTGTATTGCAGAATGTTTGTGCCTGTCTGATTTCAACATTCTGACTTCCGTTCCGTCTCTTCGCGCTTGAAACGGGGACTTCGGTGCTAAATTTGAACACGTTTTTATTTCTAACAAATTACTTGCTGTCTCTGTGAACTGGAACAAAAAAAAAGTACATAGCAACATTGTTGCGCCATCTGTTACTATATCTCCGCAAACTAACCCCCCCAAAAAGATAGAAAAAAGCATACTGTCTATTTTGACCATAAGTATTCCGGTACGTTAATCACTGGTTCTGTGCCTTTGTAGAAAGCATTTCACCATAATTCTGCTCCTGTCTTATCAAAACTTATAAACTACTGTCATTGAATTATTGAAATGTGTCCCCATAGTGTGTGTCCCTGTTTGAAGAAGTTAAAGGCTGAAGGTTTCCAGAACTTTAGGGCCATACGGGCAATGAATCAATATTCATGATGTCTGTGGCTCAACATAGGAAGGTGGGGCCCAGCCCTTTCCTTCCGCCTTTTTAACCTTCCCCAACCGAAGCCAAGAACCCATTGCCTCCTGTGTGGAGTGAGGAAAAGCGGCGTGAAGAGCCTTTTCCCAAGGACACAACATCAGGTCGAAATGTAGCCTCGAACTCTGATCACTGGTGAACACTGGGTCACAAGTCCAACACCTGACTGATTCTGCCTCTGTTTAAGCCTTTTTCCTATGTGTGTTGTTGTTGTTGTTTTTATAACTGCTGTTTCCAGCTTATTTCGTAAGTTGCACTGCGTTATGTGTGTGTTGCAGCACTTAGATTAGTTATTTCTGTTTACTTCTTTCACAACGCTGTGACCGTTTCCGTTCAGAGCCTGGACTTAACGTTATCAAATTTGACCAAAATCTCTTCCTCGTTTGTTTCGTGGGTTGGCCAGTTAAGTTTTTTCTCTGTATCTCACAGACAACAAAAGAATTACTACATTCACAGACAACGAAAGAATTACTAAATTTACAGACAACGAAAGAATTACTAAATTCACAGACAACAAAAGAATTACTACATTCACAAGAAATACGATCAAGCCAACCTGATCCCCCACCCACCCCTTTTTTGTCCAGTGTTTTGTTCATATATCGTATTGTTTTCTAATATTCCTGTAGAGGTGTACAATTAATAACCAGCCAAAGAAAAATAAATACTGCATGGGAAGTATCAGACAAAGATAATGTCAGTTAACAGCAGTAAATACCAATGAGAAACTGGAGTTACTTTTCTGAAGTCCAGCAGATCTCGGGAGCTATAACGAGGTCTGCAAGCTCAATGTACAAAGTGTAAATCACTTAGAACCTTCATGGGGTTAAATATAAGCAGACGTCAACAAACAATTCTATCCGGCATCTCACACCACACATCACATCACTCAACGGATGAGACAGCTAAACAATAAATAAATATCAGACAGTCCGTTTTGCAGGCATCAGCCATCCTCGATTCTTTGCTTTCTTTTTATCAAATACAAACCAGCTCAAAACAGATGCAGTGTATAGATCACAAAGCCATCTATAGAGTTAAATAAATTGCAGAATGGAAGTTAACCCTATGTTTGCACTCTATCACTATCTGGTCAGGGTAGAGCAAGAACTGCAGCGACAAATTATGGGGGGAAACATAGCGGGACTAATGGGCAGAAAATATAGATGACAATAAGGGGAAGATAAAAAAAAAAAGATAGCAAATAGAAAAAGTGTTCCATATAATAGCCAGAATATGAGATTGATATTTATGTCGGGAAAAAACATCATCCGCGCCAGACAACTGTAAATGAAAGGGAAAGGGTCACTTGCACTTCTAAAGGGAGAAACGCATCGTAATCACCTCCCTCGTTCCTTCCTCCCTCCCTTCCTTCCTTCCTTCCTCCCTCCCTTCTCCCTTCCTTCCTTCTCTTCAACCTCCTCTCCTCCTTCTCCCTCCTGCTTCCTCTTTTTTCTTCTTCTTCTTCTTCCTCCTCCTCCTTCCTTCCCTCTCCTCTTCCTTCTCTTCCTCTTCCCAATTCCCTTTTCCTTCTTTCTCCACACACTTCTTCCTTCTTCTTCTTTCTTCTTACTTCTTTCTTCTTGTCCCCCTCCCTCTTCCTTCCCCTCTTCCTTCTTTCTCTTCCTGCTTTCCTTTTCTTTCCCCTTTTTCTCTGTCTTCTACCTTCTTTCTTCTACATTATTCTTCTACCTCCTCGTCCTTCTTTTCTTCTTCCAGATCTTTTTTGGTCTCCTTTCCTTTCTATCTTTCCTTTTTCGTTCTTTTTCCTATTATTTCCTTCCTTCCTTCCTTCCTTCCTTCCTTCCTTCCTTCTTCTTCTTCTTCTTCATGTCCTCGTCCTCCTCGTCCTCCTCGTCGTCCTCCTCCTGCTTCTTCTTCTTCTTCTTCTTTTTCTTCTTCATCTGTTTGTCTGTATTCAACATTATCTGGTCTTCTATGCTGATGATGGGGCTATATGTCCTCTGTCCACATCAAAACCACTTTATTCTTCTTTACAAAACAGTGCCTTGAGACAATCAATCTTTTTACATCACGTTGTACGTCTAATGGCTGCCTCTCGGTTTCAAGGAAACTGTGAAACATCTACGTCATATACATCTACACAAGACTATTAATATAGGACACCTTCGAACGCTACATGATCTTTCCTTCCTTCCTTCCTTTCTTTCTCAAAGAGAGGACATAATTTGCTGTCCATGAAACGTTGATGATGCCCATCGGCAATGACAAAAAAATCAATTCCCGCACCAACGTGAATCAGACAGGGCTATTATTCAATTTTGTTTGTTTTTTTCCTTTCTTTTGGCGGCTGCAAACAATGAAAAACGCTTCCAGCCAAAATATTACAAAATTGCCGAGTTATCGACGTTCCAGGATGGAATAAAATTCTTCCCCCATATCATACTTGTGACACTCCACAAGATGTTCCTAGCAAGTATCCATTGTTAAACGCTATGAATATTGGATGTTATGTTGTTTACGTGTGAGAGAGTGAGTGAGTGAGTAAGTGGGTGTGCATGTGTGTGTGTGTGTGTGCGTGCGTGAGTGTGTGTGTATGTGTGTGTGTGTGTGTGTGTGTGTGTGTGTGTGTGTGTGTGTGTGTGTGTGTGTGTGTGTGTGTGTGTGTGTGTGTGTGTGTGTGTGTGTGTGAACACGCGCGAGAGTATATGCGTTTACCCCGCATATCAAAACAGGTGTGCCATAACCAAGAATATTTTCAAGTGACATTGCCACTTGAAAATAATCTTGGTTATTGTACACCTGTTTTGATAAAGTGTGTGTGTGTGTGTGTGTGTGCGTGCGTGCATGCGTGCGTGTGTGTGCCCGCGCGCGCGCGTGTGTGTGTGTGTGTGTGTGTGAGGCGGGTGGGGCGCGGAGGGAGGTGACCAATTAATCACTTTCACTTTTCCTTCGACACCTCCGACCCCCTTCCTAATCCCTCCCTTCCCCGTCTCTCTCACCACAGCAAATTGTTTTTCTCCAAGGTTTTCAACTTTGCCCCCTCTCCGATGGTGATTTATATTCTTTCCTTTCATTTATTTGACCAGAAAAAACCGGTCTGTTTTTCTTGTTGTGTGTGTGTGTGTGTGTGTTTGTTTGTGTGTCTGTCTGTCTGTCTGTCCGTGTGTCTGTGTCTCTATGTCTGTGTGTCCTGCGTGTGTCTGTGTCTGTCTGTGTCTGTATGTGCGTGTTTCTGTTTTGTGCAATTGCTGTTTTGGTTTGTTTTGTTTATTTCTTGGAGGGTGCTGTTATTGTTTGTTTTTTGTTTTGTTTTTTGTTGGGTTTTTTTCTATAATAATAAATATATCAGGCAGAAGGTGGATAGGAGAGACAGACGGAGAGACAGACAGACAGAGAAATAAATTGAGAGAAAGAGAGAGTAAAAGGTAGGTGGGTGTTGGTCGCTTCGCTTATCACTGTCTTCTATGGGTCAGCTGGCCACAAAAGGATAACTTATCCCTCCTACGGTAAGCGTGCACAAAAAATAAAAGATAGAAGTAAAAACAAAAAAACAAAATAAACATGGTATGTATGAAATAAACAATCCGAGTACATAGCTTACTACATTAAGGGAAATCAAAATGCAGCGGTGGCAGTTCAAGGGCAACTGTGTTGGGTAGACGAAGGAGAAAAAAATTACATATCTTTGTGATCTAGAAAAGAGTAATCATATAACCGTACATAAGTTGATTGTAAATGGCACGACAAAATATGAATCAAATGAAATCATATCTGAAGTAAGGGTGTGTGGGTTTTTTTTCGGAAACTTTTTATGGGGAGAGAACGGTAGAGATGAAAGATGTGAGATTAACTATTTCTGTTGCCAGAAGAGGAACAATCGTCACTTGAAGATCACACAACGCTTGAAGAAGCAGGACGTCCTTTTAAAAATATGAGAATATAACCGGCATGGCAAGGGGGTGGGTGGGGGAGGGGGGTGAACCAACATCGTGCTTCCTACCACGTCCACATTTGACAACCGAAAGGTTAGCTTCTGTGGTTTGAGAATCCATCACAGGAACTATAACCATTGTGGGCTTTGGGGTCTTGGCTGGGTACTGCTTTGGTTCACACACACACACAGACACACAGACACAGACATACACACACACACACACACACACACACACACACAGAGATGTGTGTGTGTGTGTGTGTGTGTGTGTGTGTGTGTGTGTAATGATAGATAGATAGGAATAGATATATTCTCTCTCTCTCTCTAAATTGATAGATAGATATGTTCTCTCTCTCTCTAAATAGATAGATAGATAGATAGATAGATAGATAGGAATAGATATATTCTCTCTCTAAATAGATAGATATGTTCTCTCTCTCTAAATATATAGATAGATAGATAGATAGATTCGTATATTCTCTCAGGCCTGAGCAGAACGTCAGAAAGCATGTCGGTTTTTTGGAGAGGTCAGACCTTGTCCTTTTTAAAGCAGCTGTGGTGTGGTGTGTATGGATCAGTCCGTGAAAGTGAAGATGTAAGAGCGCAATGTGCTTCATAGCAAAGAAGACAAGTACCATGTGTCGAGTGTCATCCACTTCGCGGACGCATCTTGATAGAGTACAGTTCACATTTCATGACTGCCTCTGCATGTGTCCACATATATCTCCTGGTTGATGTTTGGAAATATCATGGAATGAATCGTCCAGCAGAGCTCTCTAATATTTTCGTTTTATATTGAAACTGATCATCTGTCATCGTTGTCGTTGTTATCGTCAGTTGTCTTTTTTGTCTTTTTCTTTTTTTCATTCAGACGATGCAAAACCGGAAGACAAGGTAAATGCAGCAGCAACAGGGCATTTTTTTTTTTTTTTTTTTTTTTAACATCAGTGAGCCTCTCACAAACCGATCTATATCAAACCCATATGTTACCTTTTAAGGCCATTCGTTACATCCGACTTCGTTATAAGCGGCTTCGACTGTATATATTATTTTCAGGCTGGATCAAAGGAAAGGATCGTGTAAGAGAAACCAGCAATACTGCCCCCCCCCCCCCCCCCCAAAAAAAAAAAAGAAAAAAAAAAGAAAAATCATACGTTTGATGCAGGGGTGAGTGCGTTTTAGGTTCTCAAGGAGGCGTCACTGCGTTCGAACAAATCCATATAAATTACATCACATCCGCTGGGCAGATGCCTGACAGTAGCATAAGCCAACGCACTAGGCAGGCCTTGAGTGCATACATATGTATTTGTGTACCTATCAGAGTAGACTTCTTTTTCAGTGCACCAAGTTCGTGCTGCACGCGACCACAGTTTATCGTCCTATTCACTTGACCAGACGCTGTTTGATTTTCCAGTCAAACTTGGGAGAAAGGTCAAGACCGGGATTTGAAGCCAGAGCCCCGAGGAAGCTTTACTGGTTGATATACGTCTTAACCACTCTACTAACTTCATCGTCTTCAGGGAAGAGTGCGAGTATAGGGTGGAGGGGCTGAGAGGGAGGGGATGGGGGATCCCTAACTCACTCTCCTTGCATATTTATCATCAGCATCATTCCAGACGCCGACGACAGAAACACAACATACAGACTGGCAGAGTGCAGCGAATACCGCTGGCTACCGCCCCCCCACCTCCCCACCCCCCCCCCCACCACCCCTCAAGGAAATAGCCCTGCTCCTGACACATAATTCCTACGGCCATGTGACTCTCTGATTAAAGTTCCTGTCATGAAAGAGACTTCTTCAATAGCTGACAACTTTCGGTCTGGCATCCTTAGATACAGTTACGTCCAGTGCTTCTCCATCCATTGCCCTGAGAGAGTGGTTGGGATGGGGGGGGGGGTGATGGGGGGATGTAACTGTGCAATGAACCCCAGTAAAGAAAGAAGTGTTCAACAGAAAGCTACAGACACCAGTAAAGAAAGAAGTGGTGAACAGAATGCTACAGACACCAGTCAAGAAAGAAGTGGTCAACAGAAAGCTACAGACACCAGTCAAGAAAGAAGTAAACAGAATGCTACAGACACCAGTGAAGAAAGAAGTGGTCAACAGAAAGCTACAGACACCAGTGAAGAAAGAAGTGGTCAACAGAAAGCTACAGACACCAGTAAAGAAAGAAGTAGTGAACAGAAAGCTACAGACACCAGTAAAGAAAGAAGTGGTCAACAGAAAACTACAGACAGCAGTCAAGAAAGAAGTAGTCAACAGAAAGCTACAGACACCAGTCAAGAAAGAAGTAGTCAACAGAAAGCTACAGACACCAGTAAAGAAAGAAGTGGTCAACAGAAAGCTACAGACACCAGTAAAGAAAGAAGTGGTCAACAGAAAGCTACAGACACCAGTAAAGAAAGGAGTGGTCAATAGAACGCTACAGACACCAGTGAAGAAAGAAGTGGTCAACAGAAAGCTACAGACGCCAGTAAAGAAAGAAGTGGTCAATAGAAAGCTACAGACACCAGTAAAGAAAGAAGTGGTCAACAGAAAGCTACAGACGCCAGTAAAGAAAGAAGTGGTCAACAGAAAGCTACAGACACCAGTAAAGAAGGAAGTGGTCAACAGAAAGCTACAGACACAAGTAAAGAAAGAAGTAGTCAACAGAAAGCTACAGACACCAGTAAAGAAAGAAGTGGTCAACAGAAAGCTACAGACACCAGTCAAGAAAGAAGTAAACAGAATGCTACAGACACCAGTGAAGAAAGAAGTGGTCAACAGAAAGCTACAGACACCAGTGAAGAAAGAAGTGGTCAACAGAAAGCTACAGACACCAGTAAAGAAAGAAGTGGTCAACAGAAAGCTACAGACACCAGTAAAGAAAGAAGTGGTCAACAGAAAGCTACAGACAGCAGTCAAGAAAGAAGTGGTCAATAGAAAGCTACAGGCACCAGTAAAGAAAGAAGTGGTCAACAGAAAGCTACAGTCACCAGTAAAGAAAGAAGTGGTCAATAGAACGCTACAGACACCAGTAAAGAAAGAAGTGGTCAACAGAAAGCTACAGACACCAGTCAAGAAAGAAGTAGTCAACAGAAAGCTACAGACACCAGTAAAGAAAGAAGTGGTCAACAGAAAGCTACAGACACCAGTAAAGAAAGAAGTGGTCAACAGAAAGCTACAGACACCAGTAAAGAAAGAAGTGGTCAACAGAAAGCTACAGACACCAGTAAAGAAAGGAGTGGTCAATAGAACGCTACAGACACCAGTAAAGAAAAAAGTGGTCAGCAGAAAGCTACAGACACCAGTAAAGAAAGAAGTGGTCAACAGAATGCTACAGACACCCGTGGACTTCTGTCTGACAGGTGACAGCCAACACTCTGCTGTTTTATTTCATCTTCAGCCAGTCGTTTACTTTTTCATCTTTTATTCATGTATTCTTTTTTTTTCTGTTGTTGTTGTTGGGTTGTTGTTGTTTTTTTGTTTGTTTGTTTTTTCATTTACGCTTATTTCTTCCTTGCTTATCTGTTTGACTATTTATGTTTAGGCCTTCTCTGGTAAAGGGATAGTGTGAACGGAAAACTTGAGCATATTGAGAAAGTGGTCTGTAATTTGGGATGAATCAAATTATTGTCCGTGTATGAATAAAGTGGGGACGACCGACAAAGACGGAAACACAGACACGAACAAACATGCAGACAAAGGTGATAACAATATCGGTAATGAAATGAGGATTAGAAAAATAGTAATAAAGCCCACACTCCCCGAAAATCAATGCCCATACTCTGATTCACAAGGTAGAAGAAGACCCTGAACTGCATATTCATCTTTCATCAGCATCATTCTCAGTAGAAACACGGCTGTGAAGACTGATGAACGAATATACCCCGGAAATCCCAATGGATATATCACCACCCCAAGTTCTGGCACGACTTTCCCCTACGGGTGCAAGACTGTCTGAACTTAAAATGAAAGTGCCTGTCACGGTAACGACTCCTTCACAGGATGAGAAGTTTTGGTCTGGCACCTTCATGGTCCTGGAGGCGGACGTGACGTCACTGCACAACGAACCCACGTGACGGAGGGCCGGACAGCTGGAGTGGAAAAGAGACTGGAATAAAATGTATATAATAAAAGAACGTGATAGATGTATGGCATATATTTCTCCAATGGAAGCTTCAGGGATGGGAACCCATCATGCATGACTGACTTTCTGTCTGACAGCTAATCTTCCTGATATCCTGCAGTCATGAGTTTCCTTTCTCTCTGTCTGTCTATCTTTCTTTCTCTCTGTCTGTCTATCTTTCTTTCTCCCTGTCTGTCTATCTTTCTTTCTTTCTTTCTGTATCAATTTCTCTGTCTGGCTCTATGTGTTAAAACACGCTTCGATAATAGGGAGTATGCAGATGCAAACTGACAAATATGATCTGAAAGTTTCATTCTGCATGAAAAGTATTGTATTGATGTGTATGGAAACAGAGAGACAGGCAGATAGACAGAGATAGAAAGAGAAGAGAGAGAACAGACATAAAGAGACAGAAGGATAGTGGGAGTGACAATTACAAGGGATAACAAAGGGAGACTGCCAATAATCTGGATAACTTATAAGAGAAAGCCTTGTGTCACGCATTATTGGCAGCAGAGGTGGGTGAACCCTGATGCTCGTTGCATATCAACCTTCAGCATCCTCCCTAATACCAGCCAATGGAAACGCAACAACGGGAACAGATACAGCGCACCAGATCACCGCGGGGAATCCCTGAAGAAATAGGCCGGCCCTGGATGGACTTCCTCTGGCCACAGGACTGTCTGATTATACTTCTTGTCACGATACCGACTCCTTCACTAGCTGACAACTTTTAGGTCTGGAAATTCCTGACGTGGTTCAGTTCAATACATCTCCCTCCACTGTTCTTGCGGCAGCCGTGATGTTGCTGTATAATGGACCTTGTGATGGGCGAGAGAAGCGGATATGGGCTCGTGCATAGATCAGACTTCGGTTTTAAAGAAAAAGGACGCGCGTACACATACTCTCTCTCTCTCTCTCTCTCTCTCTCTCTCTCTCTCTCTCTCTCTCTCTCTCTCTCTCTCACACACACACACACACACACACACACACACACACACACACACACACACACACACACAGATGGAAGGCATATCTTATGAACATTGTCTGGTGGCTAAACTCCTCTCCTGGCATGCAGCAGTTGGTTCCCTGAACGCCAAAAATCCTTACGCTTTTCATGTTTTCGCAGTTCCCACAGCCACAAGACTGTCGACATGTAAATCAAAGTTCCTGGTACGATAGTGACTCATTACGTTGACAACTTCATGTGTGTGGAATATCCTGATTCACTGCCCGCTAGGTCCTCTGCGATGTAGGGCAGCAATGGTTTGGGAACATCCTGATGGGGTCCACTCTAGACCGGTTGCACGAGGCCATCTTTGTAGCGCCCAGTTTGCTTCCAGTTAACAATATTCGTAACTGTGGGATTTGTTGTGGAGTTAACAAGTTTGTAGGGTGTTGGCCCAGAGGTAACGCGTCCACCAAGGAAGCGGGAGAATCTGAGCGCACTGGTTCGAATCACACCGGCAGTCGCCAGTATTTCTCCCCCTCCACTAGACCTTGAGTGGTGGTCTGGACGCTAGTCATTCGGATGAGACGATAAACCGAGGTCCCGTGTGCAGCATGCATTTAGCCCACGTAAAAGAACCCACGGCAACGAAAGGGATGTCCCTGGCAAATTTCTGAAGAAAAATACACTTGGATAGGAAAACAAATAAAATTGCAGGTAGGAAAAAAATACAAAAAAATTGGTGGCGCTGTCAGTGTAGCGACGCGCTCTCCCTGGGGAGAGCAGCCAGAATTTGACAGAGAAACCTGTTGTGACAAAAGAATAATACAAATACAAACTATAAGGAAACTTAGTGCTGATAAGTACGCTCATGCACCCCACCCCAGGATCTTTCCCTGCGCTGCCCAAAGACCAGGTGTGGTGTCTCTCTGCAAGGAGCTCATGCACCCCACCCCAGGATCTTTCCCTGCGCTGCCCAAAGACCAGGTGTGGTGTCTCTCTGCAAGGAGCTGGAGGGACTGAACAAGTTGGAGACAGATCGAGCAACGGACTAAGGAAAACGGACAGATGTACAGTTTCTGTTTCTCGAGAAGACGTCATTGTGTTCGGACAAATCCACATACGGTACACCACATCTGCTAGGCAGATGCCTGACTAGCAGAATAATCCAACGCGCTCAGTCAGGCCTTGAGTACATGCATATGATATATTTGTGTACATATCTGAGTGGATTACTTCTACAAAATTTTGCCACAAAACAACACTTTGCCATGGGTTCAGTTCGCCAAGTGCTTGCTGAACACTGGACCTCGGTTCATTGTCTCATCCGAATCACTAGACACTTAGTTCGATTTTCCAGTCAAATTTGGGAAAAGGGGCGAGAGCGGGATTCAAACCCAGACCCTCACGTACTCTGTATTGGAAGAGGAGAGTCTGAACCACTCTGCCACCTACTCCACATATGCACAGCTCAGGGAGACGAGGAACACAGAGAGGTGGAAACAACTGGTTGCTAGATCGGAGACAAAGGAGATAGCTAAGACCAATTGTTGGAAAAACGTAGAATGGCACTGTCTTCAATGGATTAGGTTTCTTTCCTGTCTGACATCCAACATCATCAACAAACAGAAAGCATGTGATTGGTTAGTTGGGTGGTTGGTCGGTTGGCTGGTTGGTTGGTATCATTTTTTAATAATGTTTGTTTATCCATCTACATATGTATGTACATGATTGCTTTAGACACCTTCTGATGAAAGGATCATGGAGAGAGAAAAATGGTCAAACTTTAAAGAACGCTTACAATGTTGACTCAGAAGGATGAAACGTTAACGGGTACTGCTGGGGCTAAGTGGAGATGAGGGGGAGACAGACAGACAGACAGACAGAAAGACACAGATACAAATGTGTGTGTGTGTGTGTGTGTGTGTGTGTGTGTGTGTGTGTGTGTGTGTGTGTGTGTGTGTGTGTGTGTGTGTGTGTGTGTGTGTGTGTGTGTGTGTGCTAAGTGACGTATCAGTCTATATTCCAGAGGAAGGTGGTAAAGAACCACCGAAATATCGAGCAAGACACACCGATTGTAGTTTTGAATGAAGTACGATAACTTTAGACATACATACATACACTGATGACACAGACAGTAAGAGCAAAAGAGCAATGTCTGCATTCTGAACGAATTGGGTTCTTTCACAAATTATGAGGACTTATCCTCCTCAACATTCCTAGCGTATTTATCATCAGCACCACCCCTGATACCTACCTAGCCATGGAAACGCAACAGCCCAGACTGATACAGTACAGCGAACACCCTGGAGAATCAAGAATACAGAGATAAAGCCCTGGATGGAATTCCCATGGCCACAGGACCGTCTGATTAAAGTTCCTGTCACGATAGTGCCTCATTCAGCAGGCTGACAAGGTTCGGTCTGGAGTCTTTTGATGTGGTCCAGTCCCACCAGCATCCACCCTCCTCCTGGTGCCCCAGAGACAGACGTGACGTCACTATACAACCAACCCCAGCCACGGTCAGAGATAACGGACCGGCGAGCGACGGAGTGATAACAGGATTGAAAATGGATACATAGATAGATAGATAGATAGATAGACAGACAGACAGATAGATAGAGAGACAGATAGATAGATAGATAGATCAGACTTCCTATTCAAAATCTAAAGATGTGGACATGTAGGACTGATCGCTGCGACAGCTAACATTTCCAACAGCCAGCAGCCTGAAGCAATAATCAGATTGCCCCCTCCCCCAGCCCCCACCTCCCCTCCCCCCACCCCCATCCCTCCAAAAAAAAGGGAAGAAAAAAGATGTATCTGATCTCTGACTTCCGGCTAAAAGCAACAAAGATGGGTGAACATCCTGGATCATTGAGGTCCTGTCTGATAACTGGACTCTCTGACAGACAGCAGTCTGCTGCTGTTGTTTGTTGCTTTTTGTCATTTGTTTTTGCTGTTGATGGTGGTGGTGGTGGTGGTGGTGTTTTTGTTGTATTATATATATATATATATATATATATATATATATATATATCAACTGCTGTCTTTCAAGGGCGGTAAGGTTGTAGGATAAGATTTGTCTGTGTGTATGTCATCCAGCCGGTCACAAATCTATATTTTCATAACTGAAGCTCAGAACGTGTGTGGCACGTTCGCAAGTTCTAACGTCTTCTGTGAAGGTCCACAAAATTGGAGTCATTACCTTACTTCATTAATTCAGTTGTTGTTGTTTTTTAATCGATGTGGCGAGAGTGGGAACAGCTGTTTGAACGAGGCTTGAGCTTCCACACACTGAACAGGTAACCAGTTACGAGTGCTGGAGGAAGCACACCATAGCAATCACACATGTGACTGGTTAGCGCCCACAAACAACAAGGTGCGGCTGATTTTAGGGCTGACTGTGGGATCCTGCCCATTGCAGTAACTAAACTCTGCCCAGTTGGAAAGAAAACAAAATGAACTTTTTAAGATAACTTTGATTGAGAACGAGGGAAAATTATATATCAAGTGAAAAAAACTGAGAGAGAAAGAGAGAGAGAGAGAGAGAATGAGAAAATGAGAGAAACAGACAGACAGACAGACAGACCGGAACAGAGGCACAGAGAGAGAGAGGGAGTCAGAAAAGTGGAGAAGGAAGAGAGAGAAACAGAGGACGACACTGAAAGGGACGGAAAGAGACTGAAGGAACCCAGGCTCCGATGACAGATGACAGAAAAATGAGACACCTTTGACTCCTGCAGAGGGACCCAGGCTCCGAGGATAGATGGCAGAAAAACGAGACACCTTTGACCCCTGCAGACCACGCAAAGGGCAGACCATCACAGGCAGGAACCCAGCATCAGGGGAGGCCAGGCACGGACGACGCCATCTTCCCGCACGATGCCAGTATTGGTAGGGGCTGGTGCGCGTGTCCCAAAACAAAGGACTGTGTTGACACACACAACAGCCTCTCTGGAAGAGGAGCAGCCATCAACAGATCCCCCCCTAGCAAGGAAAGTCAATGCAGCTCCTGCTGTAATCACGGCGATTTCTCCCCCCTCCCTCAAGATGGTTTCAGCAGAAGGCGACCCGCTCCCATGTCACTGTAGCGTATTGTGTGCTCTGGAGACGAGCGGCCGAGAGGCACTGAGCTATCTTCTCTCTGCTTTTGTTGCCTGCATGTCGAGCGCATCTTCTCCAAGCCTTTGAAAGGCGAGGAGGCTGCACATGGGAGGGGAGGGGGGGTGGGGGTTGTAGCGTGGGTTTGAAGTCATTAATCTCCAACATGTTCTCCTCGTCGGCTGAGATGTTGGGGAGATTAGATGCAAACATTCAAGAACCCTCTCGAGGAAGATAACTTTGTTTGCACGCCCCCTCTTCTAGGGGCAGAATGAGGGGGTGGGTGTGGGGGGTCGGGAAAAGGTAGGGAGAGAGAGAAGGGGTACAGGATTCGATTTGCTTGTCTGTCAGTTTGCCATCCAAGGCGTTGTAGGCTAATTTGTTTGTTTTGATTTTGTTTTGTCTTTTAACTGATACAAGTCAAATCTAGCTCTGTGCTGGAGACGTTTGTAGGTTTATGCAAAGTTTACTATTCATCAATGATTATGTCACAAGAAATTCAAGCAAGATTTGGGATGGATCGTTTGCTAGATTAAAGACCTCCAAATGACTATATTCATAAAGCCGCCAGTACCGCTTAACGGAACTAATTACCAAGCGAAGCTTCTTCATACCCTGACCATTGATAGTGGAGAAGGTGTGGTGCTCTGATTTAAAAGCCGAAGAACGTCTGAGACTGCTGGGTACGACCCCGGGTATAAAGTTTTCTATCTGTTCTCTACCCATCCGTGATGGAGTTGGGGAGAAAATGTGCCAAGACCACAACAAATTATGATGACATATTTTGGTCAAGTTTCCTTTATCTGTCCGTTCGACAAAGAAACACATCTTATTTCCAGATCATTGTATTGTACTTTGAAACGATCCAGTAATTACTAAAGATTTGATTTTGGCATTTGTTTGCAACAGGCAAAGTTGGGAAGTCGATTTCACAGTCTTGTGTTTGCCTTTGCAGTCGACATAGCTTTGAAGAACAACTGACAGTTTTGTTGTTGTTGTTGTTGTTGTTGTTGTTTTCAGTTGGAAATGTTTCTCATTTAACAACAGACCAATTGAAAACGTCATTTCAATACTTCCTCTTTCTGTGATTTGTTTCTTCGATATAACTGTCTTCTATATTTCAAGTGGGGAAAACTGGATCAGATAAACAGCCACCGCCATTCTTCTTCCGAAATCGCTCTGACAACAATGCAGATCGTTCAGAGAAAACGAAGCCTCAACAAATGTGTGTCTCTTCCAAAATCATATATTTGAAGACCAAAAAAATGACACCCGGGTGTCAATGTAACGAACGACAAGAAGAAGACAGAAAAAATGACGGAAGAAAGAAAGAACGATAGAAAGGAAGGAAGGATGAAAAAACAAACGAACGAAAGAAAAAACTTTCATTGTTTCAAACGAGAGAAAGGTGGAAAGTGTAGAGGTTTAGACAAGACAAGAGAAGTCAAGACAAGACAACAATATTTCTTCGCGAGTGTTAAGCTTGTGCAGTTTTGTTTTCTTTTACATGCCTGGCCCATGGGGGACCAAAACACAAAGTGTAAATATATAAAAAGAAAACGAAGTTCACACTCATCCTTCAAACAATATGGAATTAAACATCAAACTGAAAATTTGAATGTAGATGGGGTGGAATTGAGGAGAAAGGCTGAGAGAGAGACAGACAGACAGACATGTACGGACACAGAATGAGGGTGGTAGGTGAGGGACAGAATGGGAGAAAGAGACAGACAGACAGAAAAACAGAGACAGAATGGAAGAAAGAGACAGACAGGCAGAAAGACAGAGACAGATGCATAGAGAAAAAGATACATAGATACGTAAGACACATAAAGAAAGACAGATACAAAGTGAAGAGAAGGAGACAGAGGATCAGGCGATCAATTTCTTTTTCTACACAACGTTTGTTCAGTTACAACATACATCAAATATTCTTTGTAAACTTTTCTGAAAAGAGCGAGAGGGAACGTCATGAAATGAAGTTGAAAACGAAGTAAGACAGGAAAGAAAAATAAACGTTGAATAGGGGGTGGGAACATGGAAACAAGACGCAATATATAATTTATGGTGGAGCAAATCCCAGGCTG
This sequence comes from Babylonia areolata, assembly GCF_041734735.1. Lineage (NCBI taxonomy): Eukaryota > Metazoa > Mollusca > Gastropoda > Neogastropoda > Buccinidae > Babylonia > Babylonia areolata. Next base: position 28,406,324 of record NC_134893.1, on the reverse strand, counting down.
TCTGTCCTCTGTCGGGAAGCAAGATTTACACGTTGTCTGAACAAATTGGAACGGTTTACCTTTTGGGTTCTTTAGTTCTTTCCTCTGGTCGCCTTGTCTTTGCCAAACTATCTTAACAATGACAGAAGAGTATCTTGTGTGGGGGGGTGGGGGGTGGTTGTTGCTGTTGTTTTGATTGTTTTTTAAAGAGGGGAAATTGGGAATGAGAAGCACAGAACGATACGACATCCCTCAAACTATTCCTTTGGCAGACCCGAGTTTAACTTGTTATCCGGGAAAACCACACATGATCTGTTCAATTATTTACACTCAGGACGGTTTTCAGCAGCTGCAGCAACAACAACAACAACAACAACAACAACAAAAACAACAAAAATAACAACAACATAGCAAACGTCGTTATCGTGTTACTATCGTCAGCATCATTGACGTGAACAACTGCGGCAACAAAACACCAACAGAACAACAACCATCACTACCATACCCATTATCAAACTACTCAACAGAACAACAACCATCACTACCATACCCATTATCAAACTACCTCAACAGAACAACAACCATCACTACCATACCCATTATCATACTACTTCAACAGAACAACAACCATCACTACCATACCCATTATCAAACTACCTCAACAGAACAACAACCATCACTACCATACCCATTATCATACTACTTCAACAGAACAACAACCAGCACTACCATACCCATTATCATACTACTTCAACAGAACAACAACTATTACTACCACACCCATTATCATACTACTTCAACAAAAACAACAACCATCACTACCATACCCATTATCATACTACTTCAACAGAACAACAACCATCATTACCAAACCCATTATGATACTACTTCAACAGAACAACAACCATCACTACCATACCCATTATCATACTACTTCAACAGAACAACAACCATCACTACCATACCCATTATCATACTACTTCAACAAAACAACAACCATCACTACCATACCCATTATCATACCACTTCAACAGAACAACAACCATCACTACCATACCCATTATCATACTACTTCAACAGAACAACAACCATCACTACCATACCCAATATCATACTACTTCAACAAAAACAACAACCATCACTACCATACCCATTATCATACTACTTCAACAAAAACAATAACAATTATCTCTACCAGCAACATATAATAATTATATCTTCAAAAACACCAACATCAACAACAACAAAAACAACGACCATCACTATTTTCAGCTTACGTCAACAAAGATAACACTAACAAGATCAAGTACGAAAGGAAGAAGAAAATTGAAACGACTTTTTCCTATCGTTCAAGAAAAAATAATGATTTAAAAAAAACTTACGTTTCTTGTAAGCAGTACAAAGCGAGGTTCCGAGCAGCACGAGCGTTCCATGTACCAGCAGTGTTGTCATCAACGCTGTCTCCGCCATCTTGCCCTGATTTCCACAAACAAAAAAGAAAAATAGATGATTATTACATTTCAGTTCATTCAACACACATCTGAAGGAACGACTGACAACTCAATTATATTATGTTGCGATGCGGGATTAGTTGACTGATTGATCGATCGATTGATTGTTTCGTTAGGTGGTTGGGTGGTTGGGACCAAGCTCTAAGCGCTTTACAAGTTACACGAAATCATTTGCACAACACAGGCTGCCGCTTTCCCTGCCTACCTCGGTAGATCCGACAGCTGCCTTGCGTTGCTTTTTGTTGCGATGCCTTGCGTTGTGTTGTGTTGTGTTGTGTTGTGTTGTTACACGTTGCATTACGTTGCGTTCGCTGCATTGCGTGGTGCTGTGTTGCACTGTGTTGCGTCGCGCTCTGCTGTGTTGTGTTGTTCGTTGTGTTGTGTTGTGTCCCGTTGTGATCCGTTCTGCTGTGTTGTGTTGTGTTGTGTTGTGTTGTGTTGTGTTGTGTTGTGTCCCGTTGTGATCCGTTCTGCTGTGTTGTGTTGTTCGTTGTGTTGTGTTGTGTTGTGTTGTGTTGTGTCCAGTTGTGATCCGTTCTGCTGTGTTGTGTTGTGTCCCGTTGTGATCCGTTCTGCTGTGTTGTGTTGTGTTGTGTCCCGTTGTGATCCGTTCTGCTGTGTTGTGTTGTTCGTTGTGTTGTGTTGTGTTGTGTCCCGTTGTGATCCGTTCTGCTGTGTTGTGTTGTTCGTTGTGTTGTGTTGTGTCCCGTTGTGATCCGTTCTGCTGTGTTGTGTTGCTCGTTGTGTTGTGTTGTGTTGTGTTGTGTTGTGTCCCGTTGTGATCCGTTCTGCTGTGTTGTGTTGTTCGTTGTGTTGTGTTGTGTTGTGTTGTGTCCCGTTGTGATCCGTTCTGCTGTGTTGTGTTGTTCGTTGTGTTGTGTTGTGTTGCGTTGTGTCCCGTTGTGATCCGTTCTGCTGTGTTGTGTTGTTCGTTGTGTTGTGTTGTGTTGCGTTGTGTCCCGTTGTGATCCGTTCTGCTGTGTTGAGTTGCGTTGCGGTCCACGCCATATGTATCTCTTCGTGCAATTCGGGCTCCCGTCCCCGGAGAGATCGCGTCGCCTTTGTCAAGCGTAACCTTTTTCTGTCTGCATTTACACATTTGTTTTTGTTTTTTTGTTTTTTGTTTTTTTTTATAGAACTGCGGCTCTGTTTTTACAAATGGCTTTTTTTTTCTCCTTTTCTATAGACTGTCGACAGAAACAACTCTTTTGTCGCCATGGGTTCTTTTACGGTTTGTTTTGTGGTGTTTTTTTTTTTTTGTTTGTTTGTTTGTTTTGTTTTGTTTTCTTTCTTTCATTTTTTCTTTCTTTCTTTCTTTCTTTTTCTAGTATTTGCGCGTAGACACATGTATACGCACCTCAAGAGTCAGAAAGAGAGATCAATAAATTTCCTCTGATCACACACAAAATATTTAAATATCTTTCCCCGGTGAACGCTCGACACAAGATATATTGCCGTTTGCTTTTTTCTATACTTCGCTTTCCGCATCATCAACTGGCTGTAAATCCTGTGAGACGAGTCATGGTCCGCTTGGCGATAATAAACAACATGGCTAAAATGGATGTGGTCCCACTGCGCTGCACACACACACACACACACACACACACACACACACACACACACACACACACACACACACACACACACACACACACACACACACACACACACACACACACACACACACACACACACACACACACACACTCGCGGAATCTCTCGTGGGAAGATCATCACTGTCTTTTTTTTCTTTGTTCGTTGGCCATCGTGCTTTAATTTCTGCAAGTATTCCTGTCGACAAAAGGCTTTTGTTTCTTTCTTTCTTTCTTTGTTCGTGTGTTTTATTTTTATTCTTTCTTTCTTTCTTCATTTCTTTATTCATTACTTATTATCTTTTCTATTCATTGATTTATCCATGTATCTTTATTTACCAATGTGTGTGTGTGTGTGTGTGTGTGTGTGTGTGTGTGTGTGTGTGTGTGTGTGTGTGTGTTGTTGTTGTTGTTGTTGTTGTTAATTTGTTTATTGATTCATCAATATAAGTATTTTTGATGATATATTTTTCATATTAAATCATCTATCTAAATGTATCTATCCCGTTACTTCTTTGTTTATAAATGTTCATATTTTTTCGTGTAACGGTTTATCTCAATCGGTCAATTCATTAATGTCATAATTAACTGATTAATCCGTCTTTCTTGTGTTTCCATATTTTCGCGGTATTTGGCTTCGAGCTCCTTTTCTTTCTTCTTTTCAACATTGTCAGTGTTTCATTTCCTGCCCTTGTTTACCTCTAATATCCAGTTGCCAGTCCATTTATTTGTTTGTTTAAAATCGTTCACAAATTAATCCATCCATTCGTCCATATATCTTATGTATTTATTTACTTATTTACTCATCTATTCATTTATTTGTTTATCTATTTATCTATCTTTAATCTAGATGTCTTGACATGAATATCTCTTTAACCGATTCATTAATGAATCAATTTTCTGCTCTTACTTTCCTTCATGTCTAACTGTCAGTTAGTTCATTTGTTTGTTTCAATGTATTTATTCATTCATTCAATCATTTATCAACTGCAATTTTTGTTTATTGATTTTATTACTCTCGTTCGTTTCTTTATCCATCCCTTTATTCAGAAGGTTGTTGGCGGGAAAATGGAGCAGAAAGGAAAACAATATTCATTCCAGAACTGACGAGCTCTGATGTCATGAGCCAAAACAAATCGCCTTTTGTTCTACACTATGTGATAGTGTCTTTGGGATGTTTTGTTTGTTTGTTTGCTTTGATTCTTTTTGCTTGGTCGATTGGTTGGTTGGTTGTTTGGTTGGTGTCATTTTACTCTATTAAAATGCATTTGGGTATTTTAGTACTGTAGTCTGGTGAACAAAATAATAAGAGACATCATCAAGTTTTGTTTTGTTTCTTTCCTTTTTCCGTCCGCACTTTCTCTGGCCTTCTGTCTACACGGATCTGTTTTCAAAGTTGTCTTACATCCCTTTGTTTCAAAGCTACGCATGCGTTAAAAAAAAGAAGTTGTTTGTGCGAGCTCTTTGGCTTGTTTCCTCACAAAATTTAGCGCTATATAACGCATTTATTATTATCATTATTGCTGTTGTCATTAAGATTATTGTTGTTGCTGTTAATGCTATTGTTAGCAGTAGTAGAAGAAGTTGTTGTTGTGGTATCATTATCAATATTACTATAATTATGATAATTACTATCATTATCTCTCACATGAGCGAGATTTACAAACCATCCACAAGACAGTAAGCATCACAGCAGGGCTTAAACGTCGATCTCTGCTATTTGTCGTCGTCCTCGCTAACAAGACACACGAAAAAGCAGTGGCAGATTTGAACAAAAGGTAGCAAATTCCTTTTTCGAAGTGCTTGGCTGCTTTATCCAAGTGGCAAATACGTCGACGACGACGAAGAAGAAGAATTCATTGGAAATTCCTCAGAAAGAACTCGTCCAAGACTTGGGGGAAAGAGAATCAGTGATCTGATGACAGGCCAGCAAACTGGATGTGACCGGAGGCAGAGTGGCTACGATCAATAGGGCAGTGCTAGCCAGCAGCGCAAGGTGTTGAACTAATTGTACTCCATTAGCAGATATTTACACATCTTGCATTCCGCAGACACTAGACCCGGAGGCAGGTCTGTGTGGTCTCCCTCCTCCTTGCATCAATTTTCTTTGGCAGTGCTGTGAGCTATTAAGTTCATGGGGTCGTGTTAGCGGTGTATATCGCGCGCGCGCGGGCATTGCTTTAAGATATACCCTGGCTTTTCTCATGCATAAATCAGTCACTGGGGTAAATCAAATAATCAGCAACCGTTCCGTGATGCATAAATCAGTGACCGATAAATCAAATAAAACCGATTGAGAAGCAGGCAGCAACCTCTCGTGAAGTAAATCAGGCACGTTTATGATGAACGCAACTAAACATTGAAAAGCTCTCAGCGTCTCCATGTTCTCAACAGCCCCTTATTGTTGCATGTAAGCCTACTGGCAGTCCGTATTCCGCTTGTTTTGTGAGGACTTTTACTGACAGTGGTGTGGTGTTTTTTTCTTGTGGGTTTTGATGTTGCTGCTGTTGCTGTTGTCACATGCATACATGTACTAAAAAAATTCAAATCGAAAATTTATTAAACAAATAAGCATAAAACGCGGACTCGCGAATCGTGACAAACAGAACAAAAGAATAAAACATATCCAGTGCCTCTTATCAGCAGACACACCCGCACACTTTCGATAAAACAGGTTGCCCAGGTCTCCCTGTCAAGTTGTTCAAAGTACAACGAGAAAAAGAAAAACCACGCGTATTTAGCACTTCGTTTATAAAGCCAAATACTAACAGAAACGTTTTCATCAACAATTACATTTTATCAACATTTATTGTATTTCAAAAAATGACTGTAATAGGAAAAAAAATTCAGATTCACCTCTCTCTCTCTCTCTCTCTCTCTCTCTCTCTCTCTCTCTCTCTCTCTCTTTCTCTCTCTCCATCTACCTCAAGCCCTTTTAGACATTTATTAACTGCAGTCTGTTTATGTCCACTATGTGAAGAACACGATGCTGGGCTACTAACAAGGGCTCCATTGAAAAATGTTAGATTCTCAGAAGTTATTAAGTCTTAAACCTTGAATATTAACATGAGGAAAAAACGTGTGTTTTCTTAAAGCCAGACTTAGACACAAATCGATACGACTCAGAAGACACATCGTCATGTGCCAATTCATTCGACAGAAACCACACGTAAGTTATCAATCCCTGAATCCAGAAATTAGAACTGACCGGCGCATATCAAAGAACGCTGTCGTTGACATTCAACCGTTGTTCTAACTTATCCAGAAGAATGGTTATTGTAAAAGGGAAATCCCAAGAGACAGAGCAATCCTCCACAAACCCAAGAGTGCACGTGTACTTGTATTGTATTCCATTGTATTGTATTTCTCTTTTTGTCACAACAGATTTCTCTGTATGAAATTCCGGCTGCTCTCCCCAGGGAGAGCGCGTCGCTACACTACAGCGACACCTATTTTTTTGTATTTTTTCCTGCGTGCTGTTTTTCCTATCGAAGTGGATTTATCTACAGAATTTTGCCAGGAACAACCCTTTTGTTGTCGTGGGTTCTTTTACGTGCACTAAGTGCATGCTGCACACGGGACCTCGGTTTATCGTCTCATCCGAATGACTAGCGTCCAGACCACCACTCAAGGTCTAGTGGAGGGGCAGAAAATATCGGCGGCTGAGCCGTGATTCGAACCAGCGCGCTCAGATTCTCTCGCTTCCTAGGCGGACGCGTTACCTCTAGGCCATCACTCCACTAGTTACAATCTAATTAACGCTTTTCGCGCTGACACGCTTTCTTACACTCCATCAACCGCGAGGACGATTTTGTAGAAATTGTGAAAACGATCAACCCACGCCGTTTTTTTTTAACCTCCTCCTCCACCTCCTCCATGATTAAACAACGATCACCTGCCTGCTGCCACCATTCTGGTGCCAACTGTGTGCACATAAGCTGCAGAAAGAAGGGCCGCTCACTCCTCTAACCGTCGCATTACCACCAACAGATGCAAACTGTGTGCACATCAGCTGCAGAAAGAAGGGCTGGTCACTCCTCTAACCGTCGCATTACCACCAACAGACGACAAGCTGGGGAGCCGGAAGTGTTGATCCTTCCCAAGGGAGAGAAGCAGGTGCGTAGTCTGGTCCGGTCACCGTCCCTGAGTGCAGTGATTGGAAATGGGCAGAGGTCCTTGTCGGGGGAGGGGGGAGGTGTGTGTGGAGGGGGGGGGGGGAAGGAGGGCGGGGGGAGACTGTAGAGGTCAGGTCAGGTTTTAGTGAGAGGGGGGAGTGGGGGTGGGGGGAGGCTGACGTTTTTGTTGCTGAAGGCAATTGTAGAATGTCTTTCGATGGATGCTTGTATGTTTGTGTGTATCAAAGTATGTTTGTATCTAAGCATGTGTGCATGTATGTATGTATGTATGCATGTATTCTATGGGTGTATTTTGATGTGAAACAGATCTGTTTAATGGTGTAGGTCCTTGTATTTCATTGTTTTTGTCCGCTGGTTAAATCCCTTACACACACACACACACACACACACACACACACACACACACACACACACACACACAACATACACACACAACAGAAGTACACACTCGCACACACGCACACACACACACATACTCAAACACACACACACACACACACACACACACACACACACACACACACACACAACATACACACACACACATACACACACACAACATACACACACACATTCACACACACACACACACACACACACACACACACACACACACACACACACACACACACACACACACAACACGCGCACGCACAAACCCAGTCTACTATTAGAAGAGAAAAAATGACACACATGCCCAAACATTCTCACCCGCCCATGTAACAAAAATGTAACTTTTAGCTCATGCTAAAACAGCATCGGAAATGAAGGCTGATAAAATACACCGAACAGACCACAACTGCGCTGTCATGCCAACTCAACCACCCGGCTTTCTGATTACCTCCCTTTCTACACTCCTGTGGATCCGTATCTCTTGAAACACCCCTAGCCCCCTCCCCCCCACCTCCTCCTGGGTGTGGGGAACGCACGATTTGATATCAGACTAATGCTCTTTCGGATGCACTTACTGCACTATGTTCCCTCAGGTTTACCTCTCTGTTGCGTGAATCTACATGTCTCAGTGTGACATCTCTCCACGCAGAAAGCCTCCACCGTTTGGCATATCTCTTACAGTGTGGAACACTTCCATCGTTCGATAAACTTCCTTCCGTTTTGGAACACCTGTCGCTTTGGGGAACACCTTCAGAACGCCTCTGTTCTGTGGAACACTTCTGTCTGTGGTTTGGAATACTTGTCGTTTTGGTATACCAACGTCCTTTGAAATACCCCTGTACTGTCTTTGGGACTATTTTGTCCCTTTTTAGATACACCTGTTCTTCCTTGGAACACAGGTCCTTTTTTGAATGCCAAACGTGCTTTGGAACAACTCTGTTCTCTAGAATATTTCTGACTTTTTTGGAATCACATTCCTTTTGGGGATACTTACGCCCTTTTTGGAACACCTGTCCTTTTTTTTCTGAAATTCTTACATGCTTTGGAACACGTCTGTTCTCTGGAACGCTTCTGTTGCTGTTGGGTTCTTTTGTTGTTGTTTCTTTGTTAGAATGTTTTTTTGGGGTGCTGGTTTTTTTTGGTTTTTATAACACGTGTTTCTTGGAATACCTCTGTCCATTTATTTTCGGGGGATTGGGGGGCGGGAGTTGGGGTGAGAACACCTGTCCTTTTTTGGAACTCATGTCCTTTTTTTTTTTATAATACGCACCTCCAAAGGAACACGTCTGTCCATCTGTGGAAACGTTTCAGCATTTGGAAAGCTTCCATCCCTGGAGAAACCTTTCGCGTGATATCATCAAAGGGTGAGTCAGTTTATTCTGGGAAGGCTTTTTTCCCCTGAGCAATCTGTCTGTCCGACGGCGTTGATACGAAGATCGCACACACGTGTGATAGTGGGGTCTCATCGTTGTGTCGTGTGTGTGTGGAGAGAGAGAGGGAGAGAGAGAGAGAGAGAGAGAGAGAGAGAGAGAGAGAGAGAGAGAGAGAGAGAACGGAGACAAAAAAGAGACACAGAGAGAGTGTGTGCTGTGTGTGTTCGAGTGCTTGCGAGATCGCGTGCGTGCGTGCGTGCGTGCGTGCGTGCGTGCGTGCGTGTGTGTGTGTGTGTGTGTGTGTGTGTGTGTGTGAATGTTAGTGTGCGTGTGTGTGTGTGTATGTGTGTGTGTGTGCGTGTTTGTGTGTGTGTGTGTGTGTGTGTGTGTGTGTGTGTGTGCCTGTGTGTGTGAGTGTGTGTGCGTGGGCATTCATACTCAATCACAAAACTGCTGTCCACAATATCATATCTACGTTTGCAGATGTACCTTTGTTTCAGTAAAAATGTACCTGAAAAATGTCAAGACATATTCTGACAAGTTGCATATTAAATCTATTACCTTTTTACTCCAATGAAAATCAACGTCAATAACTATAAAAATGATTTCTTTTAAAGAAATATAAGTGTAAATGTGATAGTGAATGGGCGCACTGGAGGCACACACACACGCACACTTACGCACTCTCATAGTTACCTTCCGTCATACTCTTTTCATAGCTATTACAGCTGCATTCACAAAACAGACAAAAAAATCTACATGCTAATATTCATCATGCTTAATGAGACAAGCGATATCTTCAGAAGATGTTTTTGTTGTTTTGCTTTGTTGTAGATATTTGTTATGCCTGAAGTAGTTTGTCCCTCCAGCTGCGGGGAAAGCTATTGAATTCAGAGGACAGGGGAGGGGAGAGATTTGGCGAGAAGGGGGAGAGGGTGGCGGTTTTGAGGAAAACACTTGGCTGCCTTATCTGTCACAGCGTCTTGACACTTTAAACATCTGAAAGAGGGATCTGTTTTGATCCAACAATTGGCCCCTGTTCATTTCCCGTAAACTGCCAAACTTGGAGGTAAATGTCAGAAACGTCGGATCGGTTGCAGAGCTGTGTTCATGCACAGTATGAAATTTCACTACTGTTTCCGTTACAGTTATCTTTGATTTCATACCTTCCTTGCTTTCTTCGTTCTTTTTCGTCGTTATTATTTTGTTGTAGTTCAACTGGGGATAGAAATCCATAAACACATTTTAAGGTAATAAGATTTTTTTTTTTACGTTTAAAGTAAAAATCTGCGATAACAGACACAAAGTCTTAACGAGACGATAGGTGATAGGTGACAGAAGGGATTCTCCTCCTCCTCCTCCTCTCTCTCTCTCTCTCTCTGAAGACTAACGCCACATCAGCCATTGTTTCCCCAACGCAGAGCACGTTGCCGATTTTCTTCTCTTTAACCAATCAGTCAGCCCATCTCCATTCTATTCCTACTGTTATCTCCCCTTTGCACTACTCCGTCCTTTCCACCCACACCGTCCTCCTCCATCCTCCTGGCTTTTGATAGCTGGAACACTCGTGTCAAGACGAAAGGACAGGCTATTATGTTACGATTTGCCAGGAATAACGGGATCAGCAATCTTTTAACGAGGGATTTTATTCCAGCCAGAAACGTTTTGCACCTCAGTTCCTCGCGGGGAAACTTTCTGAGAACACGGAAGTCAGAGAATAGACAGAAACTTGAACGAACACTGGTTTGCCTTTTTTTTTTCTTTGAGGGCACCATGACACCATGATCAAGTAACGGAGATCTATTTTAATCTGACAATGATAGCTGCTGTAGACACCGTGCTTTTCCCTATCTTTCTTTCGTTCGTCACCCATAAAGTGAAACCAAGATCAATAGTTCAGTTCCAGACCTCTGCAAGCTGTGTTCTTGGTATCAAATTTCTTCATTTCACATCACTGCTATTTCATTCATTCAGTTGTGTTTTTTCTTGTTGTTGTTGTTGTTTGTATTTTGGGGCGGGGCAAGGGGGGTATAGTTTTTTTCAGCTTTTTCATTCGTTCAGTCATTCATTTGTTTATTCTTCGCCCATTCATTTATTCATTCATTAGTTCAATTGTTTTCTTCTTTGAAGCGAATAAGTTAACGCATACATAAGTGGAATAGATAAATAAAATAAATGCAAAAAAATACATTAATAGATAAACCAGAGATCAGTCCATATTACTTCCAGCGTTGACAGTGACATTACTGCAGTTGTATTTTTGTGGCAACAGATTTGGAGGTGTGAAACTGGAGTTGGTCACCCCATTGGAAGCACGTGGCCACAACGCGATACCACATTGCCCCTTCCATTGGTTTCTTAAAAAAACAAAAAAACAAACAAACAAAAAACAGGTCACTTCGTTCCTTCCTTTTTCGCTCGTTCGTTCGCTTATCCTCTGATTCATTCTTGTTCCCTTCAAAGCACATACACTGATATATATATAGATGGATAGATAGATATATACGTGTGTGTGTGTGTGTGTGTGTGTGTGTGTGTGTGTGTGTGTGTGTGTGTGCGTGACAGCATATATTGAAGAGACATGAAGTTTCCTTGATAACAAGGATGTCGACCGATGCCAGCTGAGATTCGTTTCCCCCATATCTCTCTCTCTCTCTCTCTCTCTCTCTCTCTCTCTCTCGCTATTAAAACATTCTCTACATTTTCTCACGCAGTCTCCTTCTCACTCTTAAGCAATCATCCCATATCGATTCCCACGTTTACCTCCAGCTCACACCACACACACACACACCTACGCCCGGTCCCACGGACAAATACTGGTATTCATTGTTAATGATTAAAACACCCGTGCCTGGGATAAAGGCAACAGCCAAAGTATGAGTTATGCTCCTAATATTTGTTGCTGTTGTTACTGTTGTTGCTGCTGTTGTTGTTGTTGTTGTTGTTTCAGCTGCTGTTGTAGCTGCTGTTCTTTTTGTGTTGTTAATGTTGTTAATGTTGTTTTGCCCTTGTTTTGACTGGCACGGCACTGATAGGATCTGCAATCTTTAAAGAGGGTTTGTTGTGTTTTTTTGGGTTTTTTTCTTTTTTCCTTTTTTAGCTAGCGGCATTTTGCACTTTTAATGTTTAAGCAAGAAGAAAAAGAGGTTTCTTAACGACATGGGTGTCGACTACTGTCGGCTGAGGTTCTCTCTCTCCCTCTCTCTCTCTCTCTCTCTCTCTCTGCCTCTCTGTGTCTCCCCCTTTCTGTCTCTCTGTACCTCTCTCTGCCTCTCCCTGCTCTCTCTCTCTCTCTCTCTCTCTCTCTCTCTCCGTGAACACATCCCCCGCAGCTGTCTTCGTTTCTCTCACGTACAGCGCATTGTCGATTTCATTCTCGCTTGCAGGCAGTCTTGCCATTTCCGTCTTCACTCGTATCTTCCATTATTCCTACTTACCTCTCTCTGATATCTGTTCACCTACTACCCTAATCACTACCCGAAAAAGAATATATATATATATATATATATATATATATATATGTGTGTGTGTGTGTGTGTGTGTGTGTGTAAAGAATGGTTTCAAGAATATAAAGTTACAGGAAGTGTCAGGTATGTTTGCAACACGTTTGTAAGAACAAAAAATAAGTCCATTAGCTGTGGCTGATGGGATGAACAATATTTTTCAAAGTATTTTTTTTTCTGTTCTGTTCGTTGTTTTGGAAGGGTGGAAGGTATTGTTTTGGCATTCTGTAACAACAAGCAGAGAAAAACAATACCATGTAAAAACAGGAAGTAAGATGGTGGGTCAGTTTCAGGATTCGCCCTCACCAGCAAAATGACCTTACGGCTTCAGTCAACAGGTCGTTAGACCAACGGTACTATACATAGGGTCTGACGCAATGCAGACAGCTTTCCTGGTCAGAGCTGCTCAAGCGATTCAGAAAAGAAGATCTGCTTTAACTCTTTCCATACGAACGGCGAAAGAGACGACGTTAACAGCGTTTCACCCCAATTACCATCATCAAAATATTGCAAGCGGAAGGCTCTCATACTGAAGACGTGAATATGGACAAAGAATACCACAGTTCTGACGACGGAAGCTAAAGGTTGGGTCATTGAGACACCCACTGGACATCCGAGGGGTCTGTGTAGAGGAGAAGAGAGGACTGGCCGTACTGAGTGAATTAACCTGACAGCTTCAGCTGATGCAGCCACACTCACAGCACCAGTCTGTTTCTATTTCACTTCGTCACTGAATTGCGAAATCCGGGTTCTGTGTGAAATAACTTTTCGTGATTCTATTCTTGCCCTCATTATAAGATTCCTCAAATCTTTTTTTTTTCTTTTTTCTTCCTTCCCTTCATTCGTTATTGCTTTCCATCACTGTTCTTTCCTCCCTACCTTTCTTTATGTATCATTCATTCACTATAGAGAGACTTTCCACGCTGGCTTTGAATGCAGTTCATTCTTATTGTGAAATTACTTTTTTTTTTTTTCTCTCTCTCTCTCTTTAAAAAAAACACAATTTATAACGTTTTGTCCTTCTCTTATGACGAACCCGGAGGGAAATTTCTGTACACTGTTTTAGGCATGAAAGGGACTGATTGATTTTTTTCAGGCGTTCATTCATGCAATCATTCATTCGAATTCGATCTACCATTCTCTTAAAAACAAGCAGAAGACAATAATTGTGAACAGATGTTGCCGAACAGACAGATGCAGTCTCTTTCAACTTCCTGGACGCGTACCATTACTGAAGGCTGCTGGAAATACCACCGCACGTCTGCATTTCCTGTGGAAGACAATCAAGTTGGCTCTGTCTGGCATGGCGGAGAACAATGAAGTCTGTGAATGAAGCTGGAACCGTTAAACACGCCTTGAAATGAACCTAACGGTCAGTTTACAACTAAACGATCAACTGATTATCCTCGTAACAGAAGCAACACAATAATCAACAGCAGCTGTTGCTGAGGCCACGATACATCCGTGGTCTGTGCCAGTCGTTCAGTTAGTCCTCATCAAGCTTAAAGGCAGAGGCTCTTCAGTACCAGTTACAATGCAATTTCCTTCTCATCCTGCGGTAAATCAGCTGGAGCCCGGACGAATTAGGAAGACCATGCAGGGGCAGAGAACCCAACACACACACCCTGTCTGTCTGTCTGACTGACTGATGGTCTGACTGATTAACGGTCTGACTGACGGACTAGCCTATTGACTAACTAGCTTGCAAACTAACCTGTTTTTAACTGACAAACTAAC
>NC_134893.1:28367100-28382100 GCF_041734735.1 Babylonia areolata | reverse complement strand
ATGGCCTAGAGGTAACGCGTCCGCCAAGGAAGCGAGAGAATCTGAGCGCGCTGGTTCGAATCACGGCTCAGCCGCCGATATTTTCTTCCCCTCCACTAGACCTTGAGTGGTGGTCTGGACGCTAGTAATTCGGATGAGACGATAAACCGAGGTCCCGTGTGCAGCATGCACTTAGCGCACGTAAAAGAACCCACGGCAACAAAATCCACTTCGATAGGAAAAACAAATAAAACTGCATGCACGCAGGAAAAAATACAAAAACAAAAGGTGGCGCTGTAGTGTAGCGACGCGCTCTCCATGGGGAGAGCAGCCCGAATTTCACACAGAGAAATATGTTGTGATAAAAAGAAATACAAATACAAAATACAAATAAATATAATCTTTTTTTTTCCAAACCAGCATAGCATAACCAGACTCGAGTTCATGATTTCGCCAGTGTTTTGTGACAGAACAACACATTTATCTCACCAACGTACCAACACACCGGTACGACAGTGGCTATACTGGGCAAGCTGCAGGAGAAAGAAAAAGATCAGATGGAAGCTTTCTAGACGAGAACAAAAAGCAGCTTTATTCTTATGGGAATTGACCCCCAAAGAAAGACGACGAGAAAAATGGGGGCAATGGGGGCGGGAAGGAGGGAAGGCGAGGAGGGGGGGGGAGGTTAGCCAGTGAAGACAGACACAAAATGTCAAAGGGGAAGGAAAAAAGCAGGAACCTGCAAGAGCAGGAAAATCGTTCAGTGGACTTTATCGCATTGCGCTGGATGCTGGGGAATTCGGGGGCAGACAGACAAACACAAGTTTGTTGTCTGTGTGTGTGTGTGTGTGTGTGTGTGTGTGTGTGTGTGTGTGTGTCTGTGTCTGTGTGTGTGTGTGTGTGTGTGTGTGTGTGTGTGTCTGTGTGCCTGTGTCTCTGTGTGTCTGTGTGTCTGCGTGTATGTGTGTGTGCGTCTGTGTGTCTGTCTGTCGTGTGTGTGTGTGTGTGTGTGTGTGCGCGCGCGCGCTTGCTAAATGAGTTTGTACATGTTTTACCGTGTTGTTTCTTCCAGAACACGCATGCGCGTCGTAAAAAGTGGTCATTCATTCATGCATGCATTATTCCAGCCATGCCTACTTGCTGCAACCCAAAGTCCACATCAAAAAAGGATGCGTACAATGCCATCCGCAGGACTGTTCAGCAAAAGTTACGTCAGATGCAGGATAAGTGGCTGAGTGACAAAGCTGATGAGATCCAGGGATATGCTGACAGGCACGATGTGAAGAGGTTCTATGATGCCTTAAAAGAAGTATACGGCCCCACATCCTCAGCTCAGTGCAGATGGGAATACCTTGATCACCGAGAAGGAGAACATTCTCGAACGCTGGGCTGAGCACTTCGACAATGTCTTAAATCGCCCTTCCTCCATAAATGATGAAGCCATAGTCCGTCTCCCACAAGTCCCCATCAACGAAGCACTGGACGATCCGCCAACACTTCTTGAGACCCATAAAGCAATCCGTCTGCTATCCAGTGGCAAAGCATCTGGCTCAGACTCCATACCAGCAGAGGTCTACAAGGATGGAGGCACTGTGCTGACTGAGAAGATCCATCAGCTGTACTCACTCATGTGGAAAGAAGAGACGCTCCCCCAGGATTTCAAAGGTGCATGTATCATTCACTTGTACAAGCGGAAGGGGAACCGGCAAGCCTGTGATAACCATCGGGGCATTTCCTTGCTCTCCATCGCATCACTACCGTGAGTAGAGAGGGTCTGTGGAAGACCATGGCCAAGTACGGATGCCCTCGGAAATTTATTTCCTTGGTCAGCCAATTCCATGAAGGCATGCAGGCTCGAGTACAGGACAATGGCGAAACATCTGCTCCTTTTCCAGTCACAAATGGTGTCAAGCAAGGCTGCGTCCTTGCTCCGACACTGTTCAGCCTCATGTTCACTGCAATGCTTACTGATGCCTTCAGAGATGGCGATGTTGGAATCAGCCTAAAATACCTAACAGATGGTAAGCTGTTTAACCTCAGAAGGCTTCAGGCGAAAACCAAGGTCATGACAGACATCATCAGAGACTTTTTGTTTGCTGATGATTGTGCCCTCAACGCTGGATCTGAAGCTGACATGCAACTCAGCGTCGACAAGTTAGCTGCTGCCAGCAGGAACTTTGGCCTTACCATCAACACAAGGAAAACTGAAGTTATCCATCAGCCAGACCCAGGAAAACCCCACGTTGAGCCCAACATCACAGTCGACGGTCAGAGGCTCAGTGAGGTGGAGCGGTTCACATACCTTGGCAGCACACTGTCACGAAATGCGACCATCGACGATGAAGTGAACGTCAGGATTGCAAGAGCAAGCGCAACCTTTGGCAGACTGTATGCAAATGTCTGGAACAGAAGAGGCATTGGTCTTGAGACCAAGCTGAAGGTCTACAGAGCAGTAGTTCTCTCCACACTACTGTACGCCTGCGAAATTTGGACAGTGTACCAACGACATGCCAAGAAGCTAAACCACTTCCACACAACATGCCTCAGGAAGCTACTGAACATCAAGTGGCAAGACAGGACCCCATGCACGGAGGTGCTTGCAAAAGCCACCCTTCCCAGCATCTTCACCATCCTGATGCAGTCCCAGCTTCGCTGGGCTGGGCACGTGGCGCGCATGCCAGACCATCGGCTGCCTAAAAGGCTCTTCTATGGCGAGCTGCAACAAGGGAAGAGATCACACGGAAGTCAGAAGAAGCGCTTCAGAAATACCCTGAAAGTCTCTCTGAAAGCGTTTGATATCAACCCTGACTCATGGGAGGAATCTGCAGTGGACCGTGACAAATGGCGCGCTGCTGTGCACAAAGGCGCCAAGTTGTGCGAGGCCAACAGGACTGCTGCAGCTTTCCAGAAGAGGCAGGCCAGAAAGTCACGGGCAAACAAGCTCTCTGACAATGATATGCCTGTCTTTGTCTGCCCCAACTATCAGCGAACATTTCGTGCGCAGATTGGACTATTCAGCCATCTGCGCATTCACAGATAGACTCATGAGCACCACCCCCACCACCACCACCCTCCCCCCATCCCCCAGCTGGACGAGATGCTCTACGTGCTGCAAAATGCAAATGTTCAGCACCACTATCAGTAGGAGAAGTGAACCACATCTTCCGCACCTTGCCCACAGATCCAGCCTCACTGAAACATTCATCCACCTTGCCCACAGATCCAGCCTCACTGAAACATTCATCCACCTTGCCCACAGATCCAGCCTCACTGAAACATTCATCCACCTTGTCCACAGATCCAGCCTCACTGAAACATTCATCCACCTTGTCCACAGATCCAGCCTCACTGAAACATTCATCCACCTTGCCCACAGATCCAACCTCACTGAAACATTCATCCACCTAGCCCTTTTTTCATGTCAACACCCGCTGGGAGTCGCGTGACATCACGATCCAAAAGTTTTGCCAGCTCCGGATCTTCAGATCTCCAGATCACCCCCCACCTCCCGTCCCCCGTCCCCCAACCCCTGTCACCTTCCCCTTCCTGTTTCAATACCTTGACCACGTGCCCCAAACCCTTCAGTTTCTGTTGATTCTTCTCCTTCTTCTTCTCCTTCTTCTTGGCGGTCACAGCTACACCACCGGTCCAGCTCTGGCGAAGAATGATGTCGTCTTTCTCTCCAGATCTTCGTGGCAGCCATAACGTTTGGCCATTCAATGTGCGTAGCTGAATGTCTGCTGCTAAGGGTTGTCATTGATCGTTTCTCTTGTATATTACAGTACTGTTGTATCCTTCTTCGATGTTCTTTTTTTTTTTTTCGGGGGACGGGGTTTGGTTAGGGGGAGGCGAGGGGGGTGTCTGGAAGGAGCAGTCTTGAACAAAATTTTCGAAACTTTAACCATCAGCCCCATTTTATCATCTGCCCGAATCACTCTTTTTTTTATTATTGAAAGCGCATGAGAATCTGTCTCCTTTTTGTGCTGAATTTCATGTCAGATACTTTATACATATTGACAGAAAATATAACTACATACCTTATATATATATATATATATATATATATATATTGATGAAAATGAGATGTAAATATATAAGTAACTGTGAAGGGAAGTCGGAGAAAGAGCAGAGAGAGAAACAAAGAGAGATAGAGATAGGCAGAGCAAGACAGACAGACAGAGACAGAGGGAGACTGATAGAGACAGACAGACAGACAGACAGAGAAGGTAATGTGGGAGAGTGGAGAGGAAAAAGAACAAAGAAGAAACAACTATACAAACGGAGGATATGGAAAGGGTCCCTTTCACCTTGCACGCCTCCAGTCAGGCAGCAAGCGTACAAAATACTACAATGACAAAGTCAACGCTAACCACAGGGCTCTCTGTCTAACTACCAGGGAGAGATAGTTGTTTTTGCTCTCTGTCGCCACCGCAGTGGACCTGTATTAACCCAATTCATCAAAAGCCCGTCCAGAGAATGAGAAACCGAACTTCCCCAGACCTGGCTCAAGAAAAGAGGGTGTTTCTGTCATTTCTCTTTTTTCTTTTTTTCTTTTTTTATACCCGAAACCACCAATTCAGTCTCCAAAACCCAGAAAGACAGAGGACAGGAAAATGTTCTTCTCTGACAAAAACTCAGAATCGTGGATTGAATTTAGCGTGGGTCTTATGCAAGTGAGCAAATTACCCATTTCCTATTTACAAGCTACTACTTTTTTCTTCCTTTTTTTTCCTTCTTATATTGTTTGGCAACGTCTGCAGATTAAAACAACGAAAGTAACAGCATTTTTTCAGTTTTCTCTGGAGGAATGCCAGTCTTCACTCGAGAGGATAAGTCACTACTGACTGTCTGGCACTGCAGCTGAAATACTTTTGTCTTCAGCAGGGACTCAGCAGATGATATCCTGTCTCACTGACACGTCCTGCAGACTGCCAGAGATGGAAA
Source organism: Babylonia areolata (assembly GCF_041734735.1). Lineage (NCBI taxonomy): Eukaryota > Metazoa > Mollusca > Gastropoda > Neogastropoda > Buccinidae > Babylonia > Babylonia areolata. The sequence goes on along the minus strand of NC_134893.1, from coordinate 28,377,177 downwards.
AGCGGCGAAAGAAACCTGAATGTAGCTGTGTATGGGGAAGTTAGGGAGACGATGTGAGGGTAATGATACAGGCATGGTAAGAAAGATAAGACAGCCAGCCCTCAACCCAAACCATCCATTTGGAGATGGAATGGATCCAACAACTATACATACACGTAGATGTACAGCTTCAGTTCATGTATGTCAAATGAAACAAGCATGAATGCACTCACGAAAAACATTTTTAAACAAAAAAAAATAAACCTTTATCACACTAACATGAATGTTACAAACAACCACCCTTTCCAAAGCTGTTCAATATCGCTATTATCAGGACGACTTTCTAACTTGAAGATGCAAAAGAAAAAAACAACATATGTTTAAATATTCATCCAACCTTTAGCTCGTCATGTTTCCCCAAATTGCTACTGGGAGCTGTTTGTCGCCACGATCCAAGCTGAGTGTCACGCTCTATAAGAGAGCGGACTAGAAACCCCCACCCAGCCCAGCACTAACACCCAGACAACACAAACACAGACTACAACAATCCGGGGTTCACATACATTTGTTTAATCACACACCTAGCTTGCCCACAAACAATAACCATAACCCCAGCTGCAACAACACTTAAATAACAATGGATAAATATAACATACACACACACACACACACAAAAACCCACACACAAAAAAAACAGAGCTTTAAGATAAGGAAACAAGCACAACGTTAATGATGTAGTGACGACGACGACGAACAGTAAGTGACGACGACGAGGAACAGTGACGACGAAGACGAACAGTGACGACTAAGACGAACAGTGAGTGACGACGACGAAGACGAAGAACAGCGACGACGAAGACGAAGAACAGCGACGACGAAGACGAAGAGACGAACACCCAGACAGCTGAGCGCCAGGTCAGAGAACGCTGGCGACGGAAGCCAGCGGCAGGCGGCAGCAGCCAACGGAGGCCTGGACCAAGGAAGTCAAACGCAGGCAGAGGGGTTCCCGGGGAGACAGTGGAGGGTCAGTGGAAGAGTAGGGAAGTCCGTGGATAAACACGAAAGTGGGAATGCTGAAACCACTGTATATAGCCTATTATCCACTGGTAGGATTCACTCTTGGACAAACCCAATTAAACAACCTAAATGTACCTAGCCCAGAATTCGTAAAGAAAACAAGTCTTACAAAATTCAGTTTAACCCCTCCCTGATCAACACATGGGCTACAGAATAGTTCAAGTTTACTCAGCTGCGCTATTTCGGAAGTTTAAAAGGCTGACAACAACCACACCCAAGAGCAAGGACTGTAACGGAAAAGGATAAGGGGGTAGTTTGGAATATTCTAGCTTATGTATCATATATAATACAGTGACACACATACACACACATTAATAGAACTAACAACTGAAGGGGTTCACAAGGAAAACTTAAATCTAGATTTTACGGTTGAACCCTTCAATACATGTAACAATTATTTTATCACATTCTTATAAAATTTATGTCTAAAAATGCATACGCATCCTACAAATGCACATAAAAGAGCAAAGTATTATATTTACTTAAATATCCACTCTCTCTCTCTCTCATTCACGGACATGAACACAAGACAAACAGACAGAACACAGGTTAGGACTGTCTTTACAGTCTCCTCTTACCTTCCAGAAAGGTACCACTACCCCAAAGCTGGAAGTTCACACAGAGAACACAGAGACCACGACCACTCGGAGGAAAATGATCCCCACTACAAGCGTCCAGACGGGCAAACAGCCCTGAAGAGAGCCAAAGACTGGCACGGCTGCCTCCTCTGACAGTCGCGGGCGAAAAGCCCAGAATCTTGTCATTTGTTGACAAGGAAGAGGCTGATCTCAGTTCAGTGACAGCCTGAACTGAGACTGAGACAGACTGAAAATCTCGTGCCAACCGCACAACCCACACTGCTCTCTAGCTAGATGGGGTGGGTGAACGAGGGGGTTGAGCACTTATTTGTCATGAGATGTGACACTGAGCCAGATCAGGACATTGACTTGAGGTCCCCGTAACCTTCTCCTAAATTTCCCTATCCTCATCGTGCCCCCTAAGCCCTTGACCTTCTTCTCCTAAATTCCCCTATCCTCATCGTGCCTCATAAGCCCTTGACCTTCTTCTCCTAAATTCCCCTATCCTCATCGTGCCTCATAAGCCCTTGACCTTCTTCTAATAACCGGTTACAGAAGACCACTTCTTTTGCTCTACCCTTAGCTTTTTTCTGTCTTTTATAAATGTTTATAGACTATTCTGTCCACCGATTTAAATTGGTTGGTTTGCTATATATATATATACATAATAAAAAGAAGGAAAGAAATTTACAATGTACACAACAGGTTCTTGGACAACATTTCCAAAACACCCAGCCACCTTCGAACCCATTTACCTCAAGCCTTCAGCAACAGCTCTCCTGGTGTGCCGACGCATGGGGACCTAACACTGACAGATTCCCGTGGACTGAAGGCACCGTGAAAGTGACAAGAGGGAACAGTCCTGACAGGCCTGGGACTAACTGTGTAAAGGGAACTGGGAACGAGCAGCGTGAGAGAAACTCCACAAAAGAAGCCGGGAATACTGGGCAGAAAGTAAAAGAAGATTAACCCAGTACCAATCGATTGGAAACATGGTAAAGGGACAAAATTATGTATAACAGCTGTACCAACGGTGTAGAGGTACTAGTCGCGCAAACCATCGTTCATGGAGATAAAGAAGGCCCGGTGGGAGGATCAGTTACACGGTTTATGCAAAAACGAAACAAGACATGGAGAAATAACCTTTGACAGCTGGATGGAAACGTTTTTGCTAGACTTGGCTTCGATACAGTTCCTCTGCTGGCATCCAGCATTCTAACTGCTATGACCCATGCACCAAGTATATTAACCCATTGTCTGCTGGTCCATGGTAAAATGAGATCAGTGGTGGCGTCAGTTGGAAGTGCAGTAACTGCTTTTTGTGTACTTTCAGTGGTCTCACTGTTTTTCCTGATCAAAAGTATCACAAGAGGACGAAACCTGGACAACAGAGTGTTGAAAGACACTGACCTGTAAGCTCTGTTCTGGTCTGTCAGGGAGGTGACAGCCTTTACACGTCAGCAGCAGTCAGGGGGTTAAAGATCGTTGGGAATAAGCAATTCCCTTGTCCAATAAAACGTGGCTGAGCCGAGCAATCACATGGTAGATGTCTCTACACTGGGTGACACATGAGAGCGTGAAAATAAGGGGGGTACGGGGGGAAATCAAACCATCTGAAATGTTGACTTTCCATGTGATGAGACTGGTCACTAACCACATTATTTCCCTCAAAAATATGATTCTGTATGCATGTGTGTGCGCAAGTTTATGTGTGCGTGCGTGTGTGTCTGTGTTTGTGTCTCTCTGCATGTGTGTGTGTGTGTGTGTGTGTGTGTGTGTGTGTGTGTGTGTGTGTGTGTGTGTGTCTGTGTGTGTGTGTGCGCTCGAATCCCCTCCACACACGCGCACACACGCACGTGTAGTCGTGTCTATGCGTATATGTGCTACCAATGTGTGTTCTTCCAGAACATGTACGTGTGTGTTGCGCGAGCATGTAAGTGTTAACGTTTGCATGCCTGAATTTTGCTCAAACCATGCCCCACTGCTGTACAATGTAACACCACCCACCAATTGTCATCTTCAAGACCGGACTGAAAGCAGTCTCCTTGCTTTGTCCACGGAACGAACGATGCTGAAATAGTCATCAATCTTACCCTGATGTTTTGTTGTTGTTGTTGTTGTTTTGTTTTGTTTGTTTGTTGTTGTTGGTTTTTTGGGGGGGTTGTTTTGTTTTGTTTTTGTTCTGCTGAAGCCCGCTGGGAGGTGCGTGACGTCACTACCTAAGTTTTGCCTGCTGTCATCTTCCCGTTCCTCCAACCCCACCCCCACCCCCACTACCACCACCCATCCCCCATCCCCTACCGTCCACAGCCGATGCTCCATATTCTACCATTTTTCCTTAAAAAAATAGTTGATTATCCTTGGTCGTTTTTCTTTTCTTTTTGTTTGTTTGTTTTTTGTTTGGTTGGTTGGTGTGTTTTTTGTGTTTGTTTTTGTTTTTTTGTTGTTGTTTTTTTTTGGGGGGGGCGCGGGGGTGTTTTTTGTTGTTTTTGTTTGTTTGTTTGTTTTTCGTTGGTTTTGGGGTGTTTTGGGGTTTTTTGGGGGTTTTTTTTCGGGGGGGGGGGGGGGTATTTTCCATAGGTATGTTTCTTGTAGATTAGTTCCATTTCGATGTTTTGAAAGCAGCATCTGACCTTAATCCCAGGTTACCTTCAGCCTGGGTCTTTTTGCTCGATCAACAAGTTTTTTTCACAGAGATGTACCATTTGGACGCTCCGTTCAGACTGTATGAATGAATACATAAGTAACTGTGCCAAAGACAAGACAAATTCTTTATTCTCGAGGATAATAGATAAGCACTGGCGCGCTTTTTTTTTTCATCCAGTCCCCCGCCCTGAAACAGGGTCTACACTACACAAAACTATATTATATATGTCATTGCATGCACTACACAATGCTATGTAAGGTCATAGAATGCGAATACTATACTACATAATGGCATAAGCATGGTAAACATAACACACACACACACACACACGCGCGCGCGCGCGCACGCACGCACGCACGCACACACACACACACACACACACACACACACACACACACACACACACACACTCACTCACTCACACAAGTACAAGCATGGTATCAATAATCGACATAAAAAAAAACCCAAAAAAAAACAAACAAACAAAAAAACCAAAAACAACACAGAACACCCCCCCACACACACACACACACACTCTCTCTCTCTCTCTCTCTCTCTCTCTCGCACATGCACACTTACACACACATAAGCATACATTATGTATGTTAAAAAATACAATACTAATGTGAATATAAAACATTAAGTCTAATAAAAAAAAAAAAAATACACATAGCAATAACAGGGGCGGGGGTGCTCATTGCCAAAGGAAGCATAATTCAACATATAAAATAGTATGAGAATAAAAATGTCACAGGTGAACGAGAGACAGACAGACAGAAAGACAGACAGAGGGAGGCTCAGAGAGAGAGAGAGAGAGAGAGAGAGAGAGAGAGAGAGAATAAAACAATAGCAACTAACGAATATATAAGGACTATGCGCTTATCGGTACACATACATCAATACATCGAATTGACAATGGATCAACTGGCAACTACTGAATGAATATATAACTACATGTAATGGAAAGAAATGAAAGAACCGAAGAAGCAAACAGAAGTAGCATGCATTACAAACGAATGAAATAGTATGAAATAATACTACAATCCACACCCATAAAAAACAGGGGTACAATATAATATGATGAGGGGGGATGTGGGGGGACCTGGGCACCCGTACTCACCAATAGTCAATCGGTATGAACAAAGTGGACATTGCACTGTCATAAGGTGGGAAAAGTAATGTTTTTTTGAAGGCAGGAGGGCAGCGGTGTTGTTTAACTGTTGCTGGGAGTGTTCTAGAGAGAGAGAGAGAGAGAGACAGAGAGACAGAGAGAGAAAGAGAGAGCAAGAGTGGGCAAGATAGAGATAGAGAGAGAGAGCAAGAGAGGGCAAGATAGAAAAAGAAAGAGAGAAAGAGAGAGAGGAGAACGAAATGGGAAGAGAGACAAAGACAGAGAATGGCGGGAGGCCCGTTGAAACTGAACAAGAATAACCCAATTAGCAACAGAAAAAAAATCAATTACAAATAATTGAAAATGTCCACTTCAACACCAGTATACATTCAGTCTGTGTCTGTCTGTTTTATGAGTACTGACTATAGATCAGCCTTCACACCAACCACATGCCAATTATTCAGCCAGCAGAAAGATAATAGCAGTAATACAAGAGCAGCGTTGATGTATACATATAGAAATCACTGCGCTGTGTTTTCTATTCACCTGGACGAAAGAGTTTTATCTCTATCACCCGCACAATGGGACCCTTTATTAAAGCGTTATATCAACAAGTCTCTCTCTGAGAAAGGAAATCCCCACAGAGCGGATGGAAGAGAAGACGGTAAAAAGATAGTGCTTCAATCTGTCTTTTTACCTGACATCACTATGGAATCCTGAATCCTCCTAGACCTGGTGCTTCAGTCAAGGTGTTGTTGTTTTATTGGACGTAGGTTCAGTAGGGTAGGGCAGTTTCATGGTCCAATACGAGTGAGCAGTCGATTTACTTCTTTTACAAAGTTATCGCCTGTTGTTGTTTTTTTCTGTTGTGTCAGTTTGGTAAAGTGGTGTAAGAATAAAGCCACTGAAACAGAGTGCCAGATGGGGTAACAAAACAAAACAAATAAACAAACACAAATGTAAATTTCAATTGGCGGACTTCATCAAGGGAAAAACAAAACATACCAGCTGTTTCAACTGCACGAGCAGGGAACTGACGGCCAAATACTGAGATCTCCAAGACAACGCTAGAGGGACAACTGAATGATACATTTATATACAGAAAGAAAGAAACGACATGAACAATAGCCATTGACAGCACTTGAACAAGAGTTCTAAGATTTAGCTCGCAATCAGTTCCTCCGGAACCAATCGGCATGAACAATTCCCGTGCCGTGTCTAACGAAAGAAGCCGAACCAAACAGTGATGTCAGCGTCTCTATCACACTGGAGATAAGGCACGAGAGATAAAAACGCTGGCAGAGAATCACCCCCTCTGATTAGCAAGATATGTTCAATGCTTTTTCATGTGATGAGACTGACCAGTGGCCATGAATCCACTCCACCCCCACCCCCACCAGAGAAAAGGAGTTCAGGCAAAGGAAGAAGTAAAAAATAAATAGTGTAACCCGAAACAAAACAATATTTCTGAACAATCACTCATACAGTCTTTATAGGTTTGTCATGGGTATCACTCTAAGAAAAGTGTATTAGCAAACTATGCAATAACTTCTGACCTCCCCTGTATGTGTGTGTGTGTGTGTGTGTGTGTGTGTGTGTGTGTGTGTGTGTGTGTGTGTGTGTGTGTGTGTGCACCCGCGCGCGCGCAAGCACATGTATATGCACTTGTATGCAAGCTACCAATGTGTGTTCTTCCAGAATATGCAAGCACATGCTGCACATACTATGCATAACCGTAAGCACGTATGAATGTTTCAAGCCATGTCATATTGCTACAAAGTGCATACAATGCTTAGCATCACCGTCAACAGGACCAGACGAAGAGCTCCATCCTTACTAAAATATTCATCCGCCTTGCCCCTGGCTTTTTTCTCTTGGTTATGGTCCTTTGGGAGCAGCGTGACGTCACGATCTCCGACTTTTGTCAGTTCCGGATGTGAATTCAGGATCCTTCCCGCCACACCACCCTCCCTTCCTGTTTCCCCGCCTTCCCCATGTGCCATAAACTCTTCAATTTCTGCTGCTAATAACAGGTTATTATTCATCGTTTTCTTTTGTTTTCTTTTTGCATTGCCCATAATTGTATTCCTTGCACCTGTATTGATGAAACAGAATTATGCCCCTTCTTTCTGTTTCCGTTTCAATGGTACATGAAAGGATTAGTCTTAAACTAGAGACTCAGCCCCGTTTTTACGTTCAGCTTGGGTTTGTCTGCTTCATAAACACACGGAGGACCAGTCTTTAAAGGGTGATAATGATCATTCTTATCAGTCAAATATTTCAGCTACGCGTGCTGAGCGACATTCTGACTGCCTGAAGCAGACAGAGAGGAGAGAAGGGGCGGGGTCAGGGGTAGAGAAGGAGGAGGAGAAAGAAAGAGAGAGACAAAGAGAGAGAAAGAGAGGTAGAGAGGAGAAAGGAAAAGTGAGGCAATGAGGGCTGGAAAGCGCAGTAGAGAGACATAGTGAAGGCAGCAGAGGGAGATAGAGAGAGAAAGAAGGAAACACAACGAAACATCACAGGGCAACCCGCGTTCCAATCAGCGAGGAAGTATAAAAATACTACAATGACCAAAGTGACGTTGATTTATAAACAGCAATCACTGCTCAGCGCTTTCTAAGCACCCATGTCAGGCAGTTTTATCTCCGTCACCTCCACAACGGTATCCTTTATTAAACTAATCTATCAGCAGTCCCATAGCACAATGAGAAAAGGGAATCTCCCCCAGACCTACTTGCTACATAGAATAGAAAAAAAAAGATAATGTCTCAATCCGTCTTTTTACCTGACAGCACCTAGAGAAAGTGAATGTTCTCAGACCTGATGCAACATGAAAGTAAAACAAATTGTTCCAATCAATCCTTTTTACCTGATACCGCTATAAGAATCTGGATCGCTTGTAAAACAAAAAACAAGGAAATAGAATGCCGAGCTGAAAGTGACAGCACTTTTTCGGAATCATTTGAAGTGGTGTGGTGTAAGCTTCAACCCCAGTGGACGCGCTCAGTCAGTCTGGCTTTTTTAACTTTGCGAATTTTGTCAGCAGTGGTTTAGACAGATAGATAGATAGATAGATAGACAGATAGACAAATAGATGGATGGATGCAGTACAAATTGTTTCTGGTGTCGACTCATGGCGACCTAACATTGACAAATCCCTTAGGACTGGCAGCATTGGGATAGGACAGAGTGAACACCCTGGGTGTAGATGTGTATTGAGAACTTGTAATCAGCAGCAATAATGTAGCAGTGCCGCTTCAGAATAAAGACTGTAAAAAAGGAGAGAAAACAGACTAAATGTAAAACACCAGAAGGCCACCTACCCCCCTTCCATTGCTACCTCCGGATCAGCCAGCAGATACAACAGCAAGAATGACAGCCTGGATTCCAAAACGTGCTAAGAAAATCGTAACAGTGCGTCGTGCTTGCTCAGCACTAATATCCGACAGCCTTGTCGCCGATGTCCCGAAAAATGCTCTCTTTATTCATTCAACCAGTCCATCGACAATCCATCAGCTCCCACGAGGAAAAAGAATATCCCAGACTGTTGCAACACAGAAAAAGAAAATCCTTCCGTCAGTAGTTTTGTTGTTGTTGTTGTTGTTTTAGGGTGTTGTTTTGTTTTTGTTTTTTTTTGTTTTTGTTGGTTTTTTTGTGTGTTTTTTTTTTGGGGGGGGACTGGGGGGGCGTTGTTGTTGTTGTTGTTTTGTGGTTTGTTTGTTGGTTTTGGGGTTGTTTTTTTGTTTTTTGTTTTTTTTTACTCTACAACGCTACGGATAAACGAATCTGCACAGAACTCTTTCAACGAAAGACCTAAAAAGAGACTTCTCCGGTCCGTGGTCTTTTTTTTTTTTTTTGCTTGTTCTTTTTTTTTTGGGGGGGGGGGATGGGGGGGGGGGCTGGGGGGGTTGTTGTTTTTTCAGGAAAAACGTAATGGGGGAGGGTCGGGGTGGGGGCAGACTGTGGGAGTGTCTGGGTGTTGTGGATGTTAGCTGTTCACTCCCTTCCTTTTTCGTCGCTACCCACTGTTTTGTGTCGTCTGCCGGTTCAGCCTGAAATAACAGTGTTTCCATATCTACCTTGGTGGAACGGCAGAGAACTGGATCGTGTATTCTTATGTCCTTCTTGCTTGCTGTTGAAGAAAAAGAATGGAGACAGACAGACAGAGACAGGTACAGAGACAGAGAGAAGACAAGACAAGACAAAGGCTTTATTATCGAGGGTAATAGATAAGAAAGTAACATGCTTTTTTTAGATCCAGCTCTCGCCCTAAAGAGGGAATAAAGCTAAAGAAGCGAAAATGAGAGAAAGAGAGAGAGACACAGAGACACAGACACAGAGACACAGAGAGAGAGAACCAGAAGAAGAAGAAAAACAAGACAGAGCGGGGCAGGAGGTTACAATCACACACAGGTAGACAAACAGACAAACGAGCAAAGACAGACCAATACACTCACACAGATGAATACGAAAAGACAAAGGAGATAAAGAAAGACGAGACACAGAGCCAAACAGACAAGCACTCACACAGCCCTAAAACACACACAGACGCACAGACAGTGCGATCATTCCCGGCACTGTACAAGGAAACACTGTCAATCACAAAATGTCAAACTAATTGCGTTCCAGCATTCCCCCTGAACTTTCAACAGTCATGCCTCATCTGTTGTAGCTTTCAAACAGTG
>NC_134893.1:28339600-28357100 GCF_041734735.1 Babylonia areolata | reverse complement strand
TGCAGCCCTGCAATACTGTACAGTGGTCGTGGGTCCTTGTCAGCTGCAAAATGCAGTCCTGCAGTACTGTACAGTGGTTGTGCAAGAGGAAGGCAGCTGGGGGTCACGATTCTGACGTGGGGGGAAGGGGTGACAGGTCCAGAGAGACCGCATCAAATATTTAACGCGCGGTGCCTTTTGCTGCTGCTGCTGCTGCTGCTGCTTTTGTTGTTAACATTCGATGGAGGAAAGACAAGACAAGACAAGACAAGACAACACAAGACAAGGCAAGGCAACGGAAGGCAAGGCAAGACAATTTGGGAGGACTTTCCAGCGACGTTTCTTTTCTTTTTTGACGTTGTTTCTTGCACCTCTCTCTCTCTCTCTCTCTCTCTCTCTCTCTTTCTCTCTCTCTCTCTCTGTCTGTCTCTGTCTCTCTATCTCTGTCTCTGTCTCTCTCTCTCTCACCCCCTCTTCTCTCTGTTATCTTTTCTTTTCCTTTTTTTTTTTTAAGATCTGGATCTTCTCCCATGAAATTGTTTGTCTGTCTGTTTCTTTTTATTTGCCATTTTGTTTTGTTGTTGTTGTTGTTGTAGTTGTTGTTTTTCGTCCTTTCCTTTTATGTTTGTTTGTTTGTTCCGTTAGCTCAAAAGAAAAAAAAGTGGGTAACGTTGTTTTCAGGGAAACGACACACGGACACACAGACACAGAGAGAAATCGGCAGCCACGAAAAGATGGCTGTACAGAAATACTGGAACAAAGAGACAGGCAGACCGACAAACGAACGGAGGGGCGGACAAAGAGACAGACAGAGACTCATGATGGTTTTCTGTACTTTGGCATTTGGCCCATCTACAAACCACGGATATTGTACCCGGGTGGAAAATTATACATGATAAGCGTCTGGGCAAATTTTCGGTGACAGTTAGGGACAGGGAGAGAGGGGAGAGAGAGGGCGGAGGAGGGAGGGAGGGAGACAGAGAGAGACAGAAACAGAGAGACAGAGAGAGGAATGGGGGAGATCAACTATGCGGGCTGTACGCTATGACTGAACCATGGCGATGATTAATGTCAGAAGCTGAATCCTTAGAAAACTGATTAATTAATTGTCTTTCCGATGACACGATATACCCAGGTCCCGTGTAGGAAGCTGTTGGCGCACGTTAAAGAACCTGCAACAAAGCGGCTGTCCCAGTCAATACACTTGCGTCCAGAAAAAAAATGGCAACGCGCTTTCCACTTGGAGAGCAACTCGATTTTCACACAGATGTGACAAAGAAAGCAATACAATACAATAATATACAATACAATACAATACAATGACTTGAACTTTCAATGGCCTTACTATGTCATTTCAAGCTTCCAACACTACTAAGCTTCCAGAAGAGTTGTTTCATCTTCCCACACTGCCAAACAGACTTGTTTCATCAACTCACCAAATTCCAACATACGTATTTCACTTTCCCAAACTCCAAACTGAACTGTTTCAACTTTTCCAAAATGTACTACAGACGTGTTAAATCCTCCCAAATGTTCCAGCACCTCTGTGTCACTTTCCCAGCCTTTCAACATAGTTGTTTCAAGGTAGGGCGATACTTTTCTTGGGTCTTGCCTCTACCTCCACTGCCATTTCCACACGTCAGAGTCCTTAAAGAAGACCTCCACAGTCATTCCTACTCATCACAGTCCTTAATGAGACCTCCACCGTCATTCTCTCTCATCACAGTACCTCCACTGTCATTCCCACTCATCACAGTCCTTAATGAGACCTCCACCGTCATTCTCTCTCATCACAGTACCTCCACAGTCATTCCTACTCATCACAGTCCTTAATGAGACCTCCACCGTCATTCTCTCTCATCACAGTACCTCCACTGTCATTCCCACTCATCACAGTCCCTAATGAAAACCTCTACTGTCATTCCCACTTATCACAGTCCCTAATAAAAAAAAAAAACCCACTGTCGTTCCCACTCATCACAGTCATTAAACAAAACCCCCACTGCCATTCCCACTCATCACGGTCCCTAATAAAGACCTTCATTGTCATTCCCACTCATCACAGTCCTTAAACAAAATTCCCACTGTCATTCCCACTCATCACAGTCCTTAAACAAAACCTTCACTGTCATTCCCACTCATCACAGTCCTTAAATAAAACCTCCACTGTCATTCTCACTCATCACAGTCCTTAAACAAAACCTCCACTGTTATTTCCATCCATCACGGTCTCTAATGAAAACATTCATTGTCATTCCCACTCATCACAGTCCTTAAACAAAACCTCCACTGTCATTCCCACTCATCACAGTCCTTAAACAAAACCTCCACTGTCGTTTCCACTCATCATAGTCCTTAAACAAAACCTTCACTGTCATTCCCACTCATCACAGTCCTTAAACAAAATTTCCACTGTCATTCCCACTCATCACAGTCCTTAAACAAAACCTCCACTGTCATTCCCACTCATCATAGTCCTTAAACAAAACCTCCACTGTCGTTTCGACTCATCACAGTCCATAAACAAAACCTTCACTGTCATTCCCACTCATCACAGTCCTTAAACAAAACCTTCACTGTCATTCCCACCCATTATAGTCCTTAAACAAAACCTCTACTGTCGTTTCTACTCATCACAGTCCTCAAACAAAACCTCCACTGTCGTTTCTATTCATCACAGTCCTTAAACAAAACCTCCACTGTCGTTCCACTCGTCATAGTCCTTAAACAAAACCTTCACTGTTGTTTCCACTCATCACAGTCCCTAACGAAAAACCTTCACTGTCATTCCCAGTCATCACAGTCCCTAAAAATGGACTTAAGGTCAGACATTTCTGCGAGTCTTCTTTCACACCCCACAGTTGGTGTTGTTGTTTTCTTTTGTACAGACTTTTTTTTTCCATTTGGCGACTTGTACTACCACCTTCCCCACCTTCCAGGAACCTAGAGGATGGCTCACGCGCCACTCCAGTCTGTCTGCAGGGAGACAGAAGACAGAGAGGTACAGGAGTGGAAAAGTGATCACAACAAGAGAGGGAAAAGCAACATCAACAGATCCTCAAGGAATACCCACCCTTCTCCAGCGGCGATCGATTGGGCAGACATTAGCGGAAAGCCTGTGTGCTGGAGTCCCTGCCAGTATGTTTCTTTGCAGAAGGTGGATGGATGATCATCGCAGTTATCATACACAAAGGGAGAAAGGTTAGAAAAAAGATCGTCGTGTTTTTCTTTCGGTGCCAGCTTGTTGTCATGATGATAGTATATCATGTTGAATGATAATTGCAGGTGTGTATCAAAGACAATAGTATATAAAAACGAGTCAAAGAAAGAATCACAGGCAATTTTCAATCTATCCATAAGCACACAACACATTCTTGAGTCTTGTTTTCGACATGACATTCAATATCAACTTGTATTGATCTCTTCACTCGAAGTGTGCAACATTCTACTCATTCAGCAACAATTATCATGATAACGCTTAAACAATGATCAACGTCGAGTGATCTTTCTTTAAAAGGAAAAATCCTCGTCTTGAATAATGTCAGGATAACAAACTACAAAGTCGATTTGTTCAGTGCAAAAATCAGTTTCCTGTCGTGTTCAATGCTGCTACTCTCCAGGAAAAGTAAACGGTTCTCTTCATGCCATTCTCACTGAACATAAGTTGGAGTGATGAACTCCAGTCAGGAAACTTCAACACTGATTATTTCAGACAAAAAAAAAAAATATATATATATATATAGGAAGTCAAGACGTTGTATACGTTTAAAGGGTGTCCATGGTCGACAACATCATCGTCATGAAATTTGGACAACGAATGATATCCATTGGTTTTTGATTTTGAAAGCCAGTCGAATTTGGATGCTGTGTTCAACTCATAGGCTTATGACTGAGAAATTAGGGGGCTGGGGTTTGTGGGAGGGGGGAAGCAATCACAAGCCAGCATACCACATCAAATTAACAGGAACTGCACCATACACTGCCATCCATATCAAAGACCCATCTAAACAATCATGACCGACACTGCAGGTATCGGTGATGGCCAGGTGAACCCAGTAAACACCGAGAAAGGAAACACAGGGCGCAATCAGGACTGGTCCCAAATGAACCTGGATATGCATGTCCGTGTACACACACACACACACACACACACACACACACACACACACACACACACACAGAGAGACACACACACACACACATATATATATATATATATATATAGCAGGCACACACACACACACACACATATATATATATATATATATATATAACACACACACACACACACACACACATATATATATATATATATATATATATATATATATATGTGTGTGTGTGTGTGTGTGTGTATGTGTGTGTGTATGTGTGTGTGTGTGTGTGTGTGTGTGTGTGTGTGTGTGTGTGTGTGTGTGTGTGTGTGCCTGCATGAGTGAGTTACATAACATATGTAAGCATGTACGTTCCTTTCTATCACACAGCCCCCTTGAGTATCGTAACGCAGTATGCTAAACATCGGAGACACTGATCACATCAAGTGCACCAGACTATCCAGCAACAAACTGGATCTTATGAGGATGTGCTGACATCAGTTGAATAAAGGAAACTGCGTTGGTACATTCCACATCAAAAGATCCAATATCCTTGATGAAACAATCCTCTAATGAACTATTAAGGGAGAAAGATGGAGCTGAAGACGGCTTTTAAAGTAAGCACTGGTGACATTGCAGAATGGACAGGAAACCTATTTGCAGAGACCCAGAGTTTGACACATAACCGACAGACCTGGAGGAATCCGGTGAGTAGTTATTTTGAGCGGTGCCTCAATTACTTTTCACAGAGTTAAGGAGAAGAAGAAGATGTGAGGTTGCTGCAAAACTCAGCACAACTGTCAGGTGGCACAGTCACCGGGACCAGCAGTCAGTTCATCCCCTGACGTATCCCGCTGTACACATGATGCTGAAACATCCATATACCTTTTCCTGTGTCGTTTCTCTTTTCACCTTCTGCTGGCAGGTGCTGGAGGCCACGTTCCCAGTTTTGCCAGCTCCAGATCTCCACTTGGCGTTCCCATTCCACCCCGTCCCTCCTGTTTCTCCGCACCCCATTAAGTCTCTTAGGCCCTTCCACTTCTCAGCTCGTTATTCCTTCGTCAAGCAACCCATTCACTCCAACATTCAATCAACACCGAGGAGGCATCCCAACTGGCCAATATAAAAACGTGACTTTGATTGGTTGAGAAATGAGAAATTCCACAACAGTTGATTGCAAACAGACAGACACAGTGACAACTACACAAAGTCAGCACTTTCCCTGTGTCTGAACAGATAGTTCACAATAAGAGTTTTAAATGACCTAGCTCTTCTTGTGAAACAGACTGGCACAGTAAGGCAAAGGGCCTTTTGCAGAGTGTGGGTCTAATGGTGCTGGTGGTGTGTCCATCGAGATCGATGATGACCATCGTTGTCATCCAGCTGGGGGATGGGGGGAGGGTGGTGGTGGGGTTGGGGGGGAGGATGCTCATGAATCTATCTGTGAATGCGCAGATGGCTGAATAGTCCAATCTGCGCACGAAATGTTCGCTGGGTCTAATGATGTCAGCCATCAACCCCTTGCCTTATCAGATTTCAAACCTTATGACCTGGCTGCCTTTGCCGTCTTCTCTCTTTTATATCTTCTGGAACTAGAGGTGACGTAAGTCTGCAAGCCTTCCTCTGACTGCTGACTGAATTCTGAAGAAAACTGTGTCGTTGACTGGCAGTAATGAAGCCAAACGTTTTTGTTGTGTTTTGTGTGTGTGTGTTTGTTTGTGTTTTTTTCTCACCCAGCCTTCCGCTGGCGAGAATGTTGAGTGTTCAATTAGGCTGTTTCGAAATGGATGTAAGCATGCAAGTTTGTTTGGGTGTTTGTTTGTTGTTGTTTTTTGTTTGTTTGTTTTGTGTTGTTGGGTTGTTTTGTTTTTGTTGTTGTTGTTTGTTTTGTTTTGTTTTGTGTGTGTGTGTGTGTGTGTGTGTGTGTGTGTGTGTGTGTGTGTGTGTGTGTGTGTTGTTGTTGTTGTTGTTTTCATGAAATGTTAATGAGTATACAAGCATAAAAGTTAATTCTTCAGGACACGTTTGTTTGCCTGTCTGTTCACCTACTTACACCCATAAGTCTGTTTGTTTATTTATTTATTTATTTATTTTTAGGTGCCAAAGCGTGCGGGCTGGTCCATACACGCTACACCACATATAACGAACCGAATGCCTGACCAAGGCATAAACCCAACGAGCTGGTCAGAGCCTGATCTTGGTTTGTATAAAACATTAAGTACCACCACGATCATCTGAATGTTTCACAATAACAGAAATGAGGAATCGCAGAACAGTTGATTTCATACAGACCGACAGACCGACCGACAGACAAAGGAAACCATTTATGAACCCACATACTTGGTGATGAGTAGCAATGCAAAAATGAGGTGTTTAATTAGTCAGCCTGCCTCTTCCTCTGGAACCAATCGGCACAGCGAAGGCAGGATGGCCGTTGCAGGGCACGGGTCTTATGGACGGCAACAATCAATTTTCTCCCCCTTTCCCCTTTCCCCTGTCAAGTTTTCAACGTTACAGCCCTGGCTGTCTTTGCCGTCTTCTATGTTTTACAGCCTCTGCATCTAAAGGTGAGGTAATCGTACGGGCCCTCTTCTTACACCTGATTAAATCCCGAGGACAATTGTGTCGTTAACTGGCTTTACGGCTTAGCCGGGGAGTGACAAACGTTTGATTAGTCTGTCGTTCAAATGGGTGTAAAACCTGCTGTTGTTATAACTAAAACAAATTGTCACTGAAATATGTGAACTTTGAACAAGAAGTCCGTTATTTGTTCTTTGCTTTCGTGTCTGTCTGTCTGTCTGTCTGTATATCTGTCTGTCTGTCTGTCTGTCAGTCTGTCTTCTTCCATCAGTGTATACCTATTTATTTATGTATTTGATCATTTGTGCCTTGTCTGTATGTCTCTACATGAACAGATTCATCCCTTTCTGAGCAGACAGACAGGCATATAATAACAGAGAGGCATACACTGAAGGACTACCACAGACAGACAGACAAATGAACAAACATAGAAAGGGAGAAAGAACTAGAGAAAGAAAACGAGAAAACATTCCAAAGGGGTTTTGTTGAATGAAGGAAGTGGAATACGCATGCGCATGCTTTTTTTCCATTCAGACCCCAGGGCAAAGAGTAAACTCAGTGAGAGCAAGAGAGAGAGAGACAAAGAGAGAGAGAGTTGGGAGTTCAGACATTGATAGTTTACTGGCCCATATACAAACCGCAGTAAACACGGGTCGAAATATATACATAGCAGGCAATGGGACCTGTTTCGGGGAAGAGAAAAAGACAGACAGACAGACAGACAGGAAGCCAGAGAGGCAGAGTAACAGACGGACATAGAGTTCAGCCAGTTTGGTGAGTGGATGTAAGTCCGCCATGCATTATGATTTAAACTTGCACTGTTGATCAGTGACAGAAGCTGCCTCATCATCAACCCCCACACCCCCAAAACTATAACTCTTAAGTCTAACGACAACTTTCACTGACCTTACCTCATCCTCCAACTCCATCCCCACTTCCAGCAAGACACCCCCCTCCCCCCGACTTTCCATGGCAAGTTTCACCTTCCCCAAGTTTCAACGGCACGTTTCACATCCCCCCCAACCCCACCCCCACCTCCAACTTTCAGCAGTCACGTTCCGCTTTCCCCCAAACTTTCCACAAACTTTGTCTCACCTTCTCAAACTTCAACACACTTCACCCTCCTTCCCTCTCTCCCCTTAAACTTTTAACAGACTTGTTTCACCTTCTAAAACTCCCAGCCATCGCCCGACAGCCTGCAGAAGAGGCGGGGAGGTGTACGAAACAGCAGGTGCGGAAAGGTGATCAAATGAGAACAGGGGGGAAAAAAAACATCAACAGATCCTCATGCAATACCCACTGACTTCTCTCTCACACATTGATCGATTGGGCAGACACGTGCAGAAAGCCTGTGTGTTGCAGTTGATGTCAGTGACGGTGTTGAAGACGGTTTGATTTTCAGTGCAGTTATCATAACATGGAGGGAGAGGTGGTGCTGGAACAAAATATTTTTTTACCCGTGCGGCATTTTTCTTCTCTGACGTTTTAGGTCCAGTATGTTGAATCGTGAACAGACAGACTGACAGACGGAGAGAGAGAGAGAGGGGGGGGGGGTTGAGCTACGTAGAGTGTGCATTGATTGAACCTCCACTGTTGACTGGAGTCAGAACCTGTCTCATCAACAACTCAGCCCCCCCCACCCCCCGCCCCCCTGCCCCTCCTAGCCCCCATGCCCCCATTCCCCCATCCCAAAACGATTCCTCTGACCCCCCCTCCCCAATATCCAGCAAGACACGTTTCATCTGACCTCAACTTTAAAACTTTAAACGCTAACGTTTCACCTTCTCAAACATTCCACAAAACTTTTTTTTTTCTTTTGCTGCCCCCATCATCTGCGCTGTTTCAGTGGCATCACTCCCACCTCACTTATTGCCAGTCCACCTGACACAGCAACACCCAGGTTCGTCTGTCGTCCTAACGTCAGCAAGAACCAAAAATATACACTGCAACACTCCGCTATCATTGGATCCAGCATCCAGCTAACTTCCTCATCTAGTTCACAGAACGAGAGGTGCTGAACTACTCATCCACCTTGCTCCCACCCCACCCTTTGTGTCTGTGTGTGTGGTGTGTGTGTGTGTGTGTGTGTGTGTGTGTGTGTGTTGGTGTGTGTGTGTGTGTGTGTGTGTGTGTGTGTGTGTGTGTGTTGGTGTGTTGGTGTGTGTGTGTGTGTTAACGCCCGCAGGAAGTCGCGTGACGTCATTTCCTGAGTTTTGCCAGCTCCAGATCTCCATTTTGCAAGGGGATCCCGTCATTTTTCTCTTCCTGTATCTCTGATTTCGGGTGGTATAATGATTTCGTCATCATGATGGACAAAGTACAGAATCTTGCTCGTGGCAGGGATATTATCATTCTTGGTGACTTTAATATATATTTTCAAAAACCTCATCCGGCATGGGATTCTACCATATCTCTATTTAATTTACACCAAGTGATACAGTCAGCAACGCGAGTTACGTCATCCAGCTCAACTCTGATTGACCACATCTATGTTAATAATCCAGACACAGTCGTAAGTGCTCAGGTACACTAGACCAGTATCGATGACCACTTCACTATACAGTGTACAGTTGCCTGTAAGATACCAACAGCTGGAACTAGAACCTACTCCACCATCACGTATTGATCGTATAAGCACTTTAACGAAGTTGATTTTCTCCATGATCTTAGCGAATGCTCATTTAAGGAAATTTATGAATCTAACGATCCAGATGAAGCGGTCGTGGCATTTCATAGAATCTTTTTATCTGTTTATGACGAGCATGCCCCAGTTAGAAGAAAACGGGTAGGAAATTCATCAACACCTCCTTGGTTTACTGTCATCATATCAATAGCGATCAAAATTGGAGATAAACTTAAGAAAGAAAAAAACTATTCCGCGTTTAAGCAACAAAGAAAACATGTGAAGTTCTTAGTCCGTCAGGCCAAAAAGACATATTTTAACAGGATAGCGACGTCAGGATCAGACAATATTTCATCCATATGGAAAGCTCTCAATGCTCTGACCAGTAAATCCTTTCTTGGTAAATCATTGAAATCTGATTGTTTCACAGCAACAGACTTTGACAACCACTTCCTATCCATCGCGGAAAGTTTGACAAATCGTCTGAAACAAAACTCAGATCAGTATAAATGTCCAGCCAGTCTAAAATCATTTTGTTCAGACAGGCTCAGCCATCAAGATACATTTCACATTCCACAACTAACCGTCTATGAGGTCGGTAAATACATATCCAACCTTGGACAAAAAAAATACACATGGCTGTGACGGACTCAACAATAAAATCCTGCTTCTATCGCTGCCATATACAGTGCATCATCTGACATATATTTATAACCTCAGTATTTCAAAAAGTCTTTTTCCAACTATGTTCAAAACTGCCAAAATTATACCACTACCTAAAGTAAAAGATCCCTCTGACCTCAACGATTATCGACCAATATCGATACTGTCATCGCTTTCTAAACCACTTGAAAAACACGCACACAAGCACCTTTTGCAGTATCTTGACCGGCACAACTTGCTTCATCAAAATCAGTCAGGGTTTCGCCCAAAACACTCTTGTCAGACAGCCCTCACCAGTCTCTTAGATAAACTGCTCACAGCTATAATTTTTTTTTTTTTTTTTTAAATCAACGGAATTGTATTTCTAGTTTTGAAGAAAGCATTTGATCTCGATAACCATTGTATACTTCTTGAAAAGCTACGGGTCTATCAGCTTGATACAAATTCTGTTAAGTTCTTTGAGTCATACTTGAAAGAAAGGAAACAGAGTGTATTAGTAAACGGGACTTTTTCAGATGTGGGAATAACAAAAATGGGCATTGCCTAAGGCTCTGTGCTTGGCCCCTTATTGTTCAACCTTTATATCAATGATCTTCCATTATGTATCTCCTCATCTGCAGTATCATGCGACATGTTTGCAGATGACTCTTCTCTTCATACAAATGGAGTAAATTTAGAGCACATTAATGATATATTACAAACCAGCCTAACCGAAGTATCCAACTGGTGTACAGAAAATGATATGCTCCTTGACCCAGAAAAAACAAAGAGTTTGATTGTAGCCACACACCAAAAGCGCCAGCGTGGCTTAAATCCGCTCACTTCGTCAATTGATGGCCAAGCTATTGAACAAGTTACAGAACACCGACACCGTGGTGTCGTTATTGACAACCAGCTAAAATGGGAGGCACATGTCAGTTCTTTATCAAGGTCAGTTGCAAAAAATGTTTACCTGTTATCCCGTTTAAAACATGTCGTCAGTCCAGAGGCTTCCTATTTCTTTTTCCATTATCACATCATGTCTAGAATTAATTACGTTTCAAACGTGTGGGACAACTGCAGCGAAGTGCACATGAAAAAACTAGATTCTGTACACACACGTGCAGTAAAACCTCTCAATGGTGTTTTACGAAACACACGCAGTCATCAATATCAACTGCCAGCACCTCTTCCCTTGACAAAGCACCTAATATTGAATAAGCGCATATATATGCATAAAATAATATTCGGTAAATGTCCTACTTATCTACACCAAACAATTGTCTGCTATGAAATTTGCAACCCAAACTCCCGAATTGTGACTCTTCCCAAGCCAAGAATAGACCTTTATAAATCGAGTTTGGCATACTCAGGCACACACTGCTGGAACAATCTCCCCAAACACCTCAAAGAACCCTTTTCCACCACAACATTCAAAGAGAAACTTGGACAGTACATGCGTGCCGAAAGCCAGACCGAAAATCTGGTATAATATTGTCACTGACAATCCTTACAAACTATGTCGAAATGCGTCAATTAGTTGATAACGTATCACCCCATAGAATATTGTTTTCGGAGATCTTCTCCTTACAGTGACACAAACTAACGAAATCGAACTCTAGTCTGGTCATGTCTACGATTCTGTATACTTACATGTATTGTATGTGTCTGTCTGTCTGTCTTTCTCATATTGTGTCTATCTGTCCATATCCCTATTACCCGTCGCCTTATTTGCTCTGTCTGTCTGTCTGTCTGTCTTTCTCATAATGTGTCTATTTGTCCATATCCCTATTACCCGTCGCCTTATTTGCTGTCTTTTATGTCTCTTACATCTGTGTTTTAAATTTTATCATTACTTTTCTGTGTTAATTTCACTTGAATCATTCATGTGTAGCATTCATGCTAGGGTTTTGATGTTGTTGTTGTTCCCTTGGTGTGTGTGTGTGTGTGTGTGTGTGTGTGTGTGTGTGTGTGTGTGTGTGCGTGTGTGTGTGTGTGTGTGTGTGTGTGTGTGTGTGTGTGTGTGTGTGTGTGTGTGTTTGTCGCTTCCGTTTTGTACAGATGTGAGCGATGTTGTGTCTCTCAGTTTGATGCTGTGTTATACTTGTACATTATACATGTATTAAGTATTAAGTATAACATTTATATGCGTACATGTTTGTGTGTCTCTTAGAACAACGGCAAATGTGTAAGTCGGCCAGAGTGCTAATGTCTTCACCGTTGGAAAATAAAGATTTATTCATTCATTCATTCATTCTGTTCTGGAACCTCCCCACGTCCCCTTAGCCCTATCTCTGGAACCTCCCCACGCCCCCTTAGTCCTATCTCTGTTCTGGAACCTCCCCACGCCCCCTTAGCCCTATTTCTGGAACCTCCCCACGCCCCCTTAGCCCTATCTCTGGAACCTCCCCACGCCCCCTTAGCCCTATCACTGTTCTGGAACCTCCCCACTTCCTCTTAGTCCTATCTCTGTTCTGGAACCTCCCCACGCCCCCTTAGCCCTATCACTGTTCTGGAACCTCCCCACTTCCTCTTAGCCCTATCACTGTTCTGGAACCTCCCCACTTCCTCTTAGCCCTATCACTGTTCTGGAACCTCCCCACGCCCCCTTAGCCCTATCTCTGGAACCTCCCCACGCCCCCTTAGCCCTATCACTGTTCTGGAACCTCCCCACTTCCTCTTAGTCCTATCACTGTTCTGGAACCTCCCCACTTCCTCTTAGCCCTATCTCTGTTCTGGAACCTCCCCACTTCCTCTTAGCCCTATCTCTGTTCCGGAACCTCCCCACGCCCCCTTAGCCCTATTTCTGGAACCTCCCCACTTCCTCTTAGCCCTATCTCTGTTCTGGAACCTCCCCACGTCCCCTTAGTCCTATCTCTGTTCTGGAACCTCCCCACTTCCTCTTAGCCCTATCTCTGTTCTGGAACCTCCCCACGCCCCCTTAGCCCTATTTCTGGAACCTCCCCACGCCCCCTTAGCCCTATTTCTGGAACCTCCCCACGTCCCCTTAGTCCTATCTCTGTTCTGGAACCTCCCCACTTCCCCTTAATCCTATCACTGTTCTGGAACCTCCCCACGTCCCCTTAGCCCTATCTCTGGAACCTCCCCACGTCCCCTTAGCCCTGTCTCTGGAACCTCCCCACGTCCCCTTAGCCCTATCTCTGGAACTTCCCCACGCCCCCTTAGCCCTGTCTCTGGAACCTCCCCACGCCCCCTTAGCCCTATTTCTGGAACCTCCCCACGCCCCCTTAGTCCTATCTCTGTTCTGGAACCTCCCCACTTCCCCTTAATCCTATCACTGTTCTGGAACCTCCCCACTTCCCCTTAATCCTATCTCTGTTCTGCCCTTAGCCCTATTTCTGGAACCTCCCCACGCCCCCTTAGCCCTATTTCTGGAACCTCCCCACTTCCTCTTAGCCCTGTCTCTAGAACCTCCCCACGTCCCCTTAGCCCTATCTCTGTTCTGGAACCTCCCCACGTCCCCTTAGCCCTATCTCTGTTCTGGAACCTCCCCACGTCCCCTTAGTCCTATCTCTGTTCTGGAACCTCCCCACTTCCCCTTAGCCCTATCTCTGTTCTGGAACCTCCCCACATCCCCTTAGCCCTATTTCTGGAACCTCCCCACATCCCCTTAGCCCTGTCTGTTCTGGAACCTCCCCACGTCCCCTTAGCCCTGTCTGTTCTGGAACCTCTCCACTTTCCCTTAGCCCTATCTCTGTTCTGGAACCTCCCCACGTCCCCTTAGCCCTGTCTGTTCTGGAACCTCTCCACTTTCCCTTAGCCCTATCTCTGTTCTGGAAACTCCCCACGTCCCCTTAGCCCTGTCTCTGGAACCTCCCCACGTCCCCTTAGCCCTGTCTCTGGAACCTCCCCACGTCCCCTTAGCCCTGTCTCTAGAACCTCCCCACGTCCCCTTAGCCCTATCTCTGTTCTGGAACCTCCCCACGTCCCCTTAGCCCTGTCTCTGGAACCTCCCCACGTCCCCTTAGCCCTGTCTCTGGAACCTCCCCACGTCCCCTCAGCCCTCTCCACTTCTACAGCCCCACTTTTTATCAGCTTCCGTATCACTGTCGTGATGTATTTTCCACACAACTACAGACAGTTCACTGTCAACAATCTTGAAAGATTTCCCCAGAGGTGATAGTCTTTCCCGTCTGATCCATCTATTGTTGACACAATGCCCACTCGGTCCCCTTCCCAGTATAAAACATTACGTGTTTTCTCATAGATTAGGATGTCTGGCTCAAAATCTTCCAGACATAGCATATATGAGTCTGAGATTAAAATGATACGCTTATAGATAAACACATAACACACACACACACACATGCGCGCGTATGCACGCACGCTTACAACCGCACGCATAAGCATACATATATATACAGCCTCACAAAGAGGGACACACACACACACACACACACACACACACACACACACACACACACAGTTCTCTCTCTCTCTCTCTCTCTCTCTCTCTCTCTCTCTCTCTCTCTCTTCCTCGTAACACATCCTTAAGATATGATAAAATATTGAATGACAAATCCTTTGTGAAGCTTAGATCACAGACTATATATGTGTCATGTGTAATTTACAAGTGGATAACTGTTGAAGCGACTTTATCCATTACGAAATTCATTTCCTCGTTCGAAGCAAGAAAATGTTGAAAACAAACAAACAAACAAAAAATGAGTAATATCAATTCATTTTAGGATATAAAAGGAGAAAGAAAAAGACCGACAGAGTTGTTCTTTTGAACGTTTTTAACACGATCTAATCATTCTAATGCATCTGATATCCCATAACCGCCAATGAGATTTTTTTTTTTTTCACAAGAAAAAAAAAAACGACAGTGGCTCTTTGATTAAGTATCATATGCTCCGACAATCAGAATCTCTCCCGAGCACTTTTTTTTTAATCCCGTACTTTGCAAAAGAAAGGAAAAATTGAAAAACAGTTGTTTTTATTCCTTTCTTTCTTCATTTCTTTTCTTTTCTTTTTTTCTAATTTGTATCTCCTTTTTTTCACTCTGGTTGTTAAAAAGATGTATCTTTTTACATAAAACCATGCAGGATGGTTTTGCACTACAGTTGTCTATTTCCATAAAATCTCCCGCCAAAGCTTTTTTCCCTATTTCTTTCTTTCCTTCTCCCTTCCTTTTTTTTCTCATTTTTCATCTTCATTTAAGTTTCCAGAAAAAAGAAAACGAAAAAACTTCTTTCTGGAAGGAGAGTGTCTTCTCTTTGTTCTTTTTCTGTTTTATCCATTTTACTAGCTTTTGTTGTTGTTGTTGTTGTTGTTGTTTTAGATTTTCTGTGTTTTTTTCTTGGAGTTATGTCTTTCTTTCTTTCGTTCTTTCCTGCTTTCATCATCTTTTTTCTTCTTCTTTTTTTCCCATCATTTTGTCATTTCTTCTTTTCCCGTTTTATATTTTCGTACATGTATTTTTTTTTAAGAATTGTCTTAAGTGATCCAGTTCTGTGGGGACAAAACGAAAACGAAACGTTGCCTGACGTGACGACCAATTGGAACACGTCCTGACCCCTTTGGCACAGCCAATGGAAAGACACCTGAGGTGCTCTGGGTCAGTCATCACTGAGACCGAGCAAACTGTTCCACTGTTTCACTGGTCCTTGTTTGTTTGGTTATTATTGTTAATGTTCTTGTTGGTGGTGGTGGTGGTGTTGGTGTGTGTGTGTGTGTGTGTGTAAGGTTTGTAACATGTCTGTGATTGGTGATGAGTTTCATTTTATAATGGAATGTCCCAATTATGATCAGTTACGAAATAGATATGTTCCTAAAATAATTTGTCGCCAAAATCGGTTTTTAATTTTTGTAATATGCTCAAAGGAGGCAAAAAAGTCATTTTAGCTGTAAGTAAGATGGTTAGATTTGCAAATGTTGCCTAGTTATACTTTTGGAATTAAAAGATATTTGCGTTTTCTCAACTTTTATGTGACATTGTTGTGTATTTTGAAATGTTTGTTCTGGGCATGAAAAGTTTATTTTGCAGTAATCCTCCATACTCCAATAGGAGTGAAAGGATAATTAAAACTTGAAACTTGTGTGTGTGTTAGTTTTCTATTGTTGTTGTTTTGTTTGTTTGTTTTTCGACGTGAATCGTTTTGCCTGCATATGTAGCAATAAATAAAACTACCTGTTCAGACAGCCATGTTCCACAGTGCAAATTTTGGAACCATTTTGTTGGAAACAGTAGGCCCATCACCCAGCCTCTGCTAGGGAAATGCTACATCATACATTCCCTGATTTAAAGGGAGGTAACCGAAAGTCTTCTTCATCACACGCCCATCGTAGAACAGGGCCTATATTCATTGTTACTTTGTCTATGTGTGTCATCACTGTCTGTCAGACAGCCATACCTGTTGTCATCAAGTAAAACGGAATGACCTGTTCTGTTATTAAATACGTTAAGTTCAACGGGGTAAAACAAATGAACTTTGAAAATGAAAGAGTTTTATTTTCCCGGTCGAGTTCCAATTTTAGAACACTGACAACGTGCCGATGGGACTAATTTCAAAGCAATGAAATAAGAATGAAAATAAGAACCAAAAATACGCTGTTCACATTTCATGAGCTGAACTCCAGCACGCACACTGACCACCGTCTATGGAATGAAAGTTTTAGACAGCCTGAGGAAGGATCTGTGGCATAAGCTGAAATCAATAGCGAGCTTTCGCTCTCCGATCTATCCAGATTCTGTTTTTTCCTCTCTTTTCTTTTTCATTTTTTTATCGCTTCGACAAAAAAACTGAAGAATATAAGTGCTCGGTGCCCAAGTGAAACGCCGTCTGGGGCTTGAATTTGCAATATTTCCCTGCCTCTGGGAGCTGGTTCAGGTGCTTGTTCGTGTTGGGGGATATGTCATTTATGGTATGAAACATGTCACCATCCTTATATTTATAACGAGTCATGAGGGAAGGGGGAAGGTCGGGGGGGGGGGGGGGGGGCGTGACGGGCACTTGTGTAGAAAGAGATACGGTTAACATGTTTTTTTTCGTTGTTGTTGGGTGTTTTTTTTTCCCTCCTTGGTACGAGTGTAATTTTCATACGCCCTCTTGCACTGAATGTTTAGTGTTCTCTCTTGTCTCTCTGTCTGTTCTTCCTTTTAATTTGTTCCCCTTCAATCTTCTCTTTTTTTCTGGCCTGTTCTTTCCTTTCTCTTCCCTGCCATCCCTTCCTTCCTTCTTTCCTCCCTTCCTTCCTTCCCCCTTCCTTCCTTCCTTCTTTTCTTCCTCCCTTCCTCCCTTCCTTCCCTCCTCCCTTCTTGTCTTTCCTTCTCTCTTCCAAACTAATCGTTAAAAGGTAACGGTAACCTTTTCCCCATCATTTCTTGGATCTGTTTAACTCTAGTTCTGGCCAGAAAAACGCTCGAGTGCGTTTCGCTGTAATTCTATCGTCCTATGGAAATGTCAGGTCAGCCTTTCTACGAGTACATCACTGCAGCGCTCGTGTGTGTGTGTGTGTGTGTGTGTGTGTGTGTGTGTGTGTCTGTGTGTGTCTGTGTGTGTCCGTGTCTATGTCTGTGTGTCTGTGTGTTTGTGTATGTGTGCGTCTGTGTCTCTGT
>NC_134893.1:28332100-28334600 GCF_041734735.1 Babylonia areolata | reverse complement strand
TGTAAATAGGCTGTTTCGTTAAGATTGAATTCAGAATGGCCCCAATTACATTCTGAGCATAATTTCTCTTTTTAATCTTTCCAAAGATATTTTGAAATAACAGGTTTGTTTACGTGTAACACATATATGTTTTCTTCCACTAATTGTGTTGTACGAACACAAGTTGGTGCTTCTGCCGATGCAGTTTGTTTTACAAATGTCTATCTCAAAAGTTCAAAATAAAAGAAATTTTCAAAACATATATGGAAAAGAAAACAGGGGGAAAATGTTCACATTACTCAAAGCAGACATAACTTCTTCTGACAGTTCAACTTGGGCTTCCATCAACTTGTTTGTTTCTGGGTTTTCTTCCTTTCCCCTTCCGTTTCTTGAAACATCAATACATAGCCGATTGGCAGTATTTAAAACCTGCTCTTCGTCGTCGTCGTCATCATCATCATCATCACAACCATCATCATTTTCTTATCTTCATCTTCTTCCATCCCGTAGTCTCCGTCCAAGGGAAACTACTGATGACTAGACAACCAGGTCTCTCTATCTCCCCACCCCCTCTCTCAAACACTTACTAATGATCAGACAACCAGGTCTCTCTATCTCCCCATCACCCTCTCTCAAACACTTACTGACGACTAGACAACCAGGTCTCTCCATCTCCCCACCCCCCTCTCTCAAACACTTACTGATGACTAGACAACCAGGTATCTCCACTCACACCCCTCTCTCAAACACTTACTGATGACTAGACAACCAGGTCTCTCCATCTCCCCATCACCCTCTCTCAAACACTTACTGATGACTAGACAACCAGGTCTCTCCATCTCCCCATCACCCTCTCTCAAACACTTACTGATGACTAGATAACCAGGTCTCTCCATCTCCCCACCCCCTCTCTCAAACACTTACTGATGACTAGACAACCAGGTCTCTCCATCTCCCCACCTCCCTCTCTCAAACACTTACTGATGACTAGACAACCAGGTCTCTCTATCTCCCCACCCCCTCTCTCAAACACTTACTGATGACTAGACACCAGGTCTCTCTATCTCCCCACCCCCTCTCTCAAACACTTACTAATGATCAGACAACCAGGTCTCTCTATCTCCCCATCACCCTCTCTCAAACACTTACTGACGACTAGACAACCAGGTCTCTCCATCTCCCCACCCATCTCTCTCAAACACTTACTGATGACTAGACAACCAGGTATCTCCCATACACCCCTCTCTCAAACACTTACTGATGACTAGATAACCAGGTCTTTCCATCTCCCCACCCCCTCTCTCAAACACGTACTGATGACTAGACAACCAGGTCTCTCCATCTCCCCACCCATCTCTCTCAAACACTTACTGACGACTAGACAACCAGGTCTCTCCATCTCCCCACCCCCCTCTCTCAAACACTTACTGATGACTAGACAACCAGGTCTCTCCATCTCCCCACCCCCCTCTCTCAAACACTTACTAATGACTAGACACCAGGTCTCTCTATCTCCCCACCCCCCTCTCTCAAACACTTACTGATGACTAGACAACCAGGTCTCTCCATCTCCCCATCACCCTCTCGCAAACACTAATCAACAAGACACATACTCATGTATGTAAGTTATATTTTATTCCTCAGCGGACCCAGGCAGCCCCACACATCGGGTGGGAAGAACAATGGTGGTACGTGAGGTCGGACAATGACAAAGGTTCATTAATTTATATCTTCCCGGTAGCAAAAGGTGCTGCGTCCGGCGTTTTCGTCCTGACATGGCGAGCGACCAACACACAGAGAGCGAGAGCAAGAAAGAAAAGAAAAAGAAACACGGGGGCGTGGGGGGGGGGGGGTAGATGAGAGATAGAGGGAAAGGAGAGAGTGGGTGGGGGTGCGGAGGAGGGGGGGGAGGTGAGTGGGACGTTAAGAAAGACAGAGAACAAGGGAGGGAAGCGGAGAGACAAAGAGAGAGAGAGAGAGAGAAAGAGAGAGAAAGAGAGAGAGGGACGGAGTTAATTAGCACATGAGAGAGATTAGTATCTTGTTAGTCCTGACGATGATCAATGTGGAGCAGAAGATGGCAAGTGGGTAATGAAAAATGAAAGAGAAACACGGCTCCTATTTTCCACCGAAGGCGAGACAGACCCCTTGCCCCCTCCCCCCCCCTCTCTCTCTCTCTCTCTCTGTCTCTCTCTCTCTCTCTGTCCTACACAGACACACACACACACACACACACACACACACACACACACACACACACACACACTCACACTTTGCCACACACAAACACACATACGCAAATGCATTTCTAGATAAATTAATTAGCTTGGGGTTTTTTGTTTGTTTTTTTGTTGTTTTTTTTTTTGTTTTTAGTGCTTGCTATGGCGTGACTTATTCTGTTTAGACGAGGTGATCAACGATAAGTGTGGATTTGAAAAAAAAACGGATCCTTCTAGAAGAACGTAAGAAAAAAAAACATAATCCCTATTCAATGTCTGTTACGCATGAAGATGAAGTTGAA
>NC_134893.1:28314600-28319600 GCF_041734735.1 Babylonia areolata | reverse complement strand
TGAAACACACACACACACACACACACACACAGAGAGAGAGAGAGAGAGAGAGAGAGATACACAAACAGACAGACAGAGTGGGGTAAGAATGCGTTTTACAGATCGATAATGTTGCATCTTTGTCAGATTACCTTGTCCGGGTGAATTTTACACACAGGATCACCGCGGATCTCTTCTAACGTACAGTAGTTTTGTACAGAAGGCGGCAGTGTATTCTCCGTGAAGGCTTTTCTTGTCCTATATCCCATTTGGTATGATCCTTGGCGTGTTTCTTCAGGGTGTTTTTGTTGGTGTTGTTTGTTTGTTTGGGTCTTTTTTGTTTGTTTGTTTGGTTTGGTTTGGTTTTTTTTGTTTTTGTTTTTTTTGGTTGGGGGCATATTTACCCTGCCAGTAGAATTGCATCCCAATCAATCAAACCTGTGTGTGTGTGTGTGTGTGCGTGTGTGTGTGTGTGTGTCTGTGTGTGTGGTCATGATCCGTATCTGAAAGGGAATGGGGCTGAATTCATCCTTTCGACGTGTGTGTGTGTGTGTCTGTGTGTGTGTGTCACTGTCTGTCTGTCTGTCTGAGATAGAGAGAGAGAGAGAGAGAGAGGGGGGGGGGCACCGTTTTAGCTAATTTCCACATGAAGAGTGGAGTGTGTGTGTGTGTGTGTGTGTGTCTGTCTGTCTATCTGCCTGTCAATGTGTGTGTGTGTGTGGGTGTGTGTGTGTGTGTCCTGGTTCACATTTCATGCCTGCTATGTACACGTATTGAATGAATGTGATTTTCGTGTATTGTTTTGGGGTTTATATATCACAAAGTAATTTTTGACTCACTTGTGTAAACAAAGTGAGTCTATGTTTTAACCCGGTGTTCGGTTGTCCATGTATGTGTGTGTGTATCCATGGTAAACTTTGACATTGTCATTTTCTCTGCAAATACTTTGTCAGTTGACACCAAGTTTGGCATGAGAATAGGAAAAATTCAGTTCTTTCCAGTCATTTTGTTTAAAACAATATTGCACCTCTGGGATGGGCACAAAAAATATATAAAAAGAAGCCAAATTATATGCAAACTGAATTTACTGTTATATTGTTTTGTTTTTTTTAATTCTCTAAACTTGGCACTTTGATCTGATAATCTGACACAACAACAAGAGCAGTCATTTTTTTATCATTTTTTGTTCAAACAGGAACTTCTTTTGCTAAGCATGGAAGTTATATTTCTGGTGCATGTCTTTGCTACAGATAGTAAAAAGTGAAATTAATCTGTAATTAATTCTAGGGGGGTTAATTTGCTTTAATCTGATCTTTCTCATCTTAAACATTACATTTTGAAATTATACTCAATACGTAAAAAGCTTGTGTGTTTTACTCTCAATGTACAGAGCTTTCACTATGTTCATTCGCCCAAGTGGTCTTTTTCGGAAAATATTAAAATCAGTACTACGGGTGGACTTTATAGATCTATTGGCTGAACCCTGAAGGTCATGGGCAAAAATCAATTGCGTACACATATTTATACATATTCAAAGCGCGTGCTCATATTCTTCGCGAACGCGAACGACGCCATTTTGTTTCAAGTTGTTGACCTACCCGTTCAATCCTATATTCAATCGACAATACACGATAACATGTTATGGAAAGTTGAAGGAGACCGTTAAATATTTATTCAGAGAAAGATTTGTGAACGCCTCATCACTTACTGGATTATGCGCCAAACTG
The DNA here is from genome assembly GCF_041734735.1 of Babylonia areolata. Lineage (NCBI taxonomy): Eukaryota > Metazoa > Mollusca > Gastropoda > Neogastropoda > Buccinidae > Babylonia > Babylonia areolata. Next base: position 28,317,894 of record NC_134893.1, on the reverse strand, counting down.
CCATAAAAATATCAACATAATCAATCGGAATTCACGGTCTAAAATAATAAACCATGAGAGTTAATACCCTTGATGAAACGTAAAAATTTCCAGTCCTGACTTTTCTCAAAAAAGAAGACCCTGTCACTTCATAAAACGTTTAGAAGTACTTGTACTTGGCTCTGCATGTTATTATTTTAACAAAATACTCAATTTTCATATCAACTTTAAAACTATAAAACTAGAATAAACATAAAAGAGAAATTGAATCGACCGTGTTGTACCGGGTGTAACTAAACTTGTACATCTATCTAGATCCACAGAAAACGGCTATATGTTGCAGTGTGATTGCGGCGATAGCCACGTCTCCTTTACCGCGGACTTAAAAAGAATTTTTAATTGCCCGTAAAGATTTTTTGAATGCCCAAGATACACCAGAATAATATGATTTAAACAGCGTTCTCACTGCGAATACCGCAATCGATTTATCGCCCTTTAAAAAAGCATGTTTAAATGTTAAATTTTTAAAGTCAGTTAAGGAGCCACGATAGTGTATTGGGTAAGACAGTGTCTTCTCACCCGAGCACGCGAAGTTCGAATCTGCCGTCAAGATTTCTTTTTTTTTTTTTTTTTTCCTTTTTTTTTAACCCGAAGCTTTATAATAACAAATACAGAACACATTTTTAACGATTCGATTTTTTTTAAGTGTATCACAAGTGAGTCTTGAAGGCCTTGCCTCTCTTGTTTTTTATTTGCATTGGAAATAATAAGGCATTCTGTAATCTGCATCATGTACGGTATACATCTGTCTTCACTGCACGAAGAAGAGGGAGGAAGGAGAAAGAGAGGCAGAATAAGAAGGCCCACATCCCTGCACTCTGGAAAAGAAAATATAACTGGCAAAAAAAAAAAAAAAAAAAAAACACTCCCAAGAGGGAATTCCAAAAACACGTACACATAAATGCACACAAAAAAAGTCCGATCTCGATAATGTTTCTGGCACGCTCGGTGCGTCACAACTCTCATGAATAACATCCTGACGATCTGATCCATCATCTTACTCTCAGGAATAACATCCTGACGATCTGATCCATCATCTTTCCCGTTCTGGCTTTCATTGGTGGGGGAGGAAAACTCCTACATGCAGGTAAAGTGCATTCAGATGTAAGACCCGTGTCTGCAACCGCACTACATCAGAGCAGCGTTTAAACACTAAATGCGCCACAATGTCAAATAATGACGGGAAATCACAGCTCCCATTTTGCAGAGTGGCAAAATGAATGGTGGAAGCGATGAAAAGGTACACGTGGGCAGACTGAGGCTGGAGTACTATGTGGCTTGTCCTCTACCATTATATGATGTGTGAAGTATAGCAGTATCTGGAGGGGCACGATGTGATGTTATTGTATAGATAGATAGATATCCATATCCATATCATCTCTCTCTCCCTCTCTCTCTCTCTCTCTCTCTCTCTCTCTCTCTCTGTCTGTCTGTCTTTGTCTCTGTCTCTCCATGTCTTTCTTACTCTCTGTCTCTGTATAATCTCTGTGCTCTGGTTGTCTGGGTTTTCCTCTCTGTCTTTATTTTTCTCCCTCTGATCTCTTTGTCTATATCTCTCTTCATCAGTCTTTGTTTCTCTCTGTCTCTGTCTCTCTGTCTCTTCTCTCTCTGTCTTTCACTCTGTGTCTCTCTGTGTCTCTGCCTCTGCCTCTGTCTGTCTGTCTCTGTCTGTCTGTCTCTCTCTGTCTGTCTCTCTGTCTGCCTCTCTCTCTGTCTCTCTCTGTCTCTCTCTCTGTCTCTGTCTCTGTCTCTCTCTGTCTGTCTGTCTCTCTCTCTCTGTCTCTCTCTCTCTCTCTCTCTCTCTCTCTGTCTCTCTCTGTCTATATCTCGCCGTCTATCGGTCTGTAATGTGTGTGTTTACTTATGTGTGTCTGTGTATTTTCGTGTGCTTGTTTGCGTACGCGTGCGCGCGTTTGTGTGTGTGGCCCTCTCTCTCTTTGCAGAAATGTGTGTATTTTTTGTGTGTGAGTGTGTGTGTCTGTGTCTTGTGTCTGTGACTGGGTCTGTCTATATATGTGTATCTGTATGTGCGTATGTGTGTCTGAGTCTTTGTGTCTGTGCCTGCGACTGTGTCTGTGTCTATGCGTGCGTCTGTGTGTGTGTGAGAGAGAGAGTCTCTGTGTCTGTGCGTGCGTCTGTGTGTGTGTGTGTGTGTGTGTGTGTGTGTGTGTGTGTGTGTGTGTGTGTATGCATAGAGGGAGCCTGCACACACTCATGTAGGAGCGGCCTATTTGTGCAGAAAACAGGGCTGATTGAGGAGGGAGCTTTCTGCTGGGGTGGACTGGCTGCCTGCCCCTGATCTTCCATCCTCCCACAACGATGCTGCCATCCCGGGCTGGGCTTGTTGGTGTAAGGAATTGAAAATACAGTCAGCAAATCTGACTGCTGCCGTCTCTGCCTGTCTGTCTGTCTGTCTGGCTGGCTGGCTGGCTGGCTGCTTCTATCAGTCTCTCTCGTTCTCTCTGTCTTTGTCTGCTTTTTTCTCTCTCTCCCTCTCTCTCTTCTCTCTCTCTCTCTCTCTCTCCCTCTCTCTCATCTTTCTCCCCTCTCCCCTCTCTCTCTCCTCTCTCTCTCCTCTATGTTTCTCTCTCCCTCTCTCTCTCTCTCTCATTCCCTCCCCTCTATCTCTGTCTCTCTCTCTCCTCTCTCTCTCCTCTCTCTCTCCCCTCTATCTCTGTCTCTCTCTCCTCTCTCCCACTTTCTCTCTCCTCTGTCCCTCTCATTCTCTCCCCTCTATCTCTGTCTCTCTCTCCTCTCTCCCTCTCTCTCTCCTCTCTCTCTCAGCAGCAGTGACTGCATTTGCATAGAACATCGTGACATTCAGCTATTCAAAGTTCTCTATATTCGAAAGCTGTTCGTGTGCGTATTTAATATTCTATTAAAAAAAATAATTTTAAAAAAAGGGGGCGGGGGGCGGGGGGGGGGGGGCGTGGGTGAGTGGTAAATCAGAACGATCAAAATGTTAGTTGTTAAGGAAATGTGAGAAAGAGGGGGAGGAATGACCACCGGAAATTGCATTTCCACAAATAGGTCTATCACATGAGACAGAGACAGGGAGACTGTGGGCAGTGGGGGAGTTGTTAAAGATCAATAATGATGCATCCTTGTCGGATTAGCTTGTCAAGATGAATTCTACACGCTCTGATGATAGTGACGATGTAAATCTCCGTCCATGTTTGTTCCATGTCAGAAGCTGCCTGTTCACTGCATCGTATTGTTGTTGTATTTCTTGCGCCTCTATGTATATGTGTTTTA
>NC_134893.1:28299600-28307100 GCF_041734735.1 Babylonia areolata | reverse complement strand
CACGCATTTGAGCGCACACATACATACATACATACATATATACACAGGAGGTGGAAAGGGGGTGGGGCGAAGGTGTCCCAATCACGACAGATGCCAGGCAGATGAAACTGAAATGGTTGAAAACCAGTCTTGTTTTCTTTCTTGATAATTATTCTATTTCCCCATGTTTGAAAAACAACAGCTTATCTTATCCTCCGAAATTCATTGATGTCTGGAACAGGTCAGAGGTGTATGAAGGGGCCAGGGGGGTTGGGTGGGAGGCAGGGGTGGAAACAGTTGGGGGGGTTGGGGTGGGGGGAGTGGGGGGGCAGGAGTCGACAGTCTGTCCCTTTCCGTTGTCATCTGAAGCTTTCCAGACGACACTCTCATCATCCGTGTCGGGACCAGGCACAGAAGAAGCAGCAGTGGATTTCGTCATGTGATACATTTCTATTTCTTCTCCCATCCTGGACTGTCCGCTCTGTAATTATATTTCCTTTGTCAGCAGTCAGTTTGTCGCTCCCTTTCAGAATGTTACTGGTTGTCTGTGTAACAGCTTCAGTCTTGTGTGTGTGAGACTTCATTTACCGATATTCCGTGCAACAAAATTAAGGACATAATGTGTGAGACTGTTAATGAATTATTTTGTTTAATTAAGAGTTCGCCCCCAACTCGAAGTGCCCCAAAGAGTCCTGAATACGAACATACTGACGTTGAGAGCATTCTATACTAGGTCGTAACGTAATCTCAAATAACAACTCTGTTGACTTAACATTTTGCGTGAGAGTTTTGTCAAGAGAACATTTTCCACACGATGATTCTCATTGCAGAATAGACAGGAAAACCATTAGCAAAGACCCAGGCTTGGACACACAGCCCACATACTTAGAGGAATCTGGTGATCAGTTCTTTTGTGCGGCTCCCCAAGAACTCACAGAGAAGAAGAAGAAGAAGTGTCAAACGCGTAAAATTCATGCAGGGCTATAACCAGACTTTAGTGCAGCTCCAATCGTTGTCTTTTATTTAGCTCTAATTCGTGAACTGACAAAAAAAATGACAACTGACCTGGTATTTGACAACAACAAAAACTGAATACATGTTCGCAAAATGCCAAAAAGGTTGGGGGAGTGTCCCAATACCTCCAAACATTGCTGACACTTTTGACTCGCCGCGCTATTCTTGAAATTTAAAAACGACCATGTTGTTGCTAATTATCTTCTTCCCCAGCACCTCCCTTCCCAACGGAGTTGTCTTTTTATTCTTTTCTTTTTGTCTTTTTATTTTTTTTATTATCTCCGATGCACTCCGTTCGCGAAGTGCAAGAGGTCTGTCCTTTCTGTCCTCCATCCACCCCTTCTCTTTCCCTGTGTATTCTTTGTTTAGTCATTCTGTTTCTGTCCTTCCTTCAACCCCTTCTCTTTCCCTGTGTATTCTTTGTTTAGTCATTCTGTTTCTGTCCTCCTTCCAACCCTTCTCTTTCCCTGTGTATTCTTTGTTTAGTCATTCTGTTTCTGTCCTCCTTCCACCCCTTCTCTTTCCCTGTGTATTCTTTGTTTAGTCATTCTGTTTCTGTCCTCCTTCCACCCCTTCTCTTTCCCTGTGTATTCTTTGTTTAGTCATTCTGTTTCTGTCCTCCTTCCACCCTTTCTCTTTCCCTATGTATTCTTTGTTTAGTCATTCTGTTTCTGCCTTCCTTCCACCCTTTCTCTTTCCCTATGTATTCTTTGTTTAGTCATTCTGTTTCTGCCTTCCTTCAGCCCCTTCTCTTTCCCTGTGTATTCTTTGTTTAGTCATTCTGTTTCTATCCTTCCCCCTTCTCTTTCCCTGTGTATTCTTTGTTTAGACATTCTGTTTCTGCCTTCCTTCAACACCTTCTCTTTCCCTCTGTATTCTTTGTTTAGTCATTCTGTTTCTGCCTTCCTTCCACCCCTTCTCTTTCCCTGTGTATTCTTTGTTTAGTCATTCTGTTTCTGTCCTCCTTCCACCCCTTCTCTTTCCCTGTGTATTCTTTGTTTAGTCATTCTGTTTCTGCCTTCCTTCCACACCTTCTCTTTCCCTGTGTATTCTTTGTTTAGTCATTCTGTTTCTGACTTCCTTCCACCCCTTCTCTTTCCCTGTGTATTCTTTGTTTAGTCATTCTGTTTCTGACTTCCTTCCACCCCTTCTCTTTCCCTGTGTATTCTTTGTTTAGTCATTCTGTTTCTGCCTTCCTTCCACCCTTTCTCTTTCCCTGTGTATTCTTTGTTTAGTCATTCTGTTTCTGTCCTCCTTCCACCCTTTCTCTTTTCCTGTGTATTCTTTGTTTAGTCATTCTGTTTCTGTCCTCCTTCCACCCCTTCTCTTTCCCTGTGTATTCTTTGTTTAGTCATTCTGTTTCTGTCCTCCTTCCACCCTTTCTCTTTTCCTGTGTATTCTTTGTTTAGTCATTCTGTTTCTGTCCTCCTTCCACCCCTTCTCTTTCCCTGTGTATTCTTTGTTTAGTCATTCTGTTTCTGCCTTCCTTCAACCCCTTCTCTTTCCCTGTGTATTCTTTGTTTAGTCATTCTGTTTCTGCCTTCCTTCCACCCCTTCTCTTTCCCTGTGTATTCTTTGTTTAGTCATTCTGTTTCTGTCCTCCTTCCACCCCTTCTCTTTCCCTGTGTATTCTTTGTTTACTCATTCTGTTTCTGTCCTCCTTCCACCCCTTCTCTTTCCCTGTGTATTCTTTGTTTAGTCATTCTGTTTCTGTCCTCCTTCCACCCCTTCTCTTTCCCTGTGTATTCTTTGTTTAGTCATTCTGTTTCTGTCCTCCTTCAACACCTTCTCTTTCCCTGTGTATTCTTTGTTTAGTCATTCTGTTTCTGTCCTCCTTCCACCCCTTCTCTTTCCCTGTGTATTCTTTGTTTAGTCATTCTGTTTCTGTCCTCCCCCCTTCTCTTTCCCTGTGTATTCTTTGTTTAGTCATTCTGTTTCTGTCCTCCTTCCACCCTTTCTCTTTCCCTGTGTATTCTTTGTTTAGTCATTCTGTTTCTGTCCTCCCCCCTTCTCTTTCCCTGTGTATTCTTTGTTTAGTCATTCTGTTTCTGTCCTCCTTCCACCCCTTCTCTTTCCCTGTGTATTCTTTGTTTAGTCATTCTGTTTCTGTCCTCCTTCCTGTCAATCTGCCTGGGTGGCAGTTTCTCTCGGTTCGGGTTTTGGTTTGGTTTTTTGTTTTGTTTTTTTGTTGTTTTTTTTGGTTCATCCGCGCGTGTACAACAGCATGAAACAAGATGCATTCGGCCATTGCCCTTCTGGGTTTACAAGCCGTCATTCTGTGCTGTGGTGGAAGCCTTCACTACTCGTCTTACATCCAGTCATTTGCAAAAAAAAATAAACAAAATAAACAGATAAATAGATGAATGAATAATCATCATCATAATCATAATTATATGATCATGGTAATCACAGTGCTAATTGTGATAGCAATGATGATGATGATGATGACGATAATAATAATAATAATAATAATAATAATATTATTATTATTATTATTATTATTATTATTATTATTATTCTGCTGCATACTGCTACATCTGCAGACAAAAACTGGCTATCCGTGATTCAGGTCCGTTTATATCAAGGTCTGTTTGTATCAGGTCTGTGTGGACCAAGTCTGTGTGTATCCATATATGTATATCATGGTCAATGTGTATCACCATTTGTATGTATCTGTATGTGTCCAGGTCTGTATGAACCATAGTCTGTATGTGTCATTGTTTGTCTGCATAGTGGTTTTTCTGTATCTGTATGTATCCAGGTCTATATGTATCATGTCTTTATATATCGAGGTATGTATGAAACATGGTCCGTATGTATCCAGGTATTTATGTATCGTAATCTGTATATATTATGGGCTGTATAAAACATGGTCTATTTGTATCCAGGTCAGTGTGTATCCAGGTCTATATGTATCATGTCTGTAAGTAACCTGGTCTGATGTGTCAAGGTTCGTATGTATCAAGGTCTGTTGTATCATGGTCTGTATGTATCAAGGTCTGTATGTATCATGATCTGATCTGATGTATCAAGATCTTTATGTATCAAGGTCTTTATGTATCAAGGTCTTTATGCATCAAGGTCTGTATGTATCAAGGTCTGCATGTATCCTATTCTGTATGTATCAAGGTGTGTATACATCAAGATCTGTATGTATTAAGGTCTGTTCTATGTGTATCATAATCTGTATGTATCATGGCCTGTATGTATCATGGCCTGTATGTATCATGGCCTGTATGTATTAAAGTCTGTTCTATGTGTATCAAGATCTGTATGTATCGTGGTCTGTATGTAAAATGGTCTGTATGTATCAAGGTCTGTATGTATTCGAGTCTGTATGTATCAAGGTCTGTATGTATCCTATTATGTATGTATCCGGGTCTCTATGTATCAATGTCTGTATGTATCGTATTCTGTATGTATCATGGTCTGTATGTATAAAGGTCTGTAAGTATCCTATTCTCTATGTATCCGGGTCTCTATGTATCAATGTCTGTATGTATCATGTTCTGTATGTATCAAGGTATGTATGTATCGAGGTCTGTATGTATCATGGTCTATATGTATCAAGGTCTGTATGTATCCTATTCTGTATGTATCCGGTCTCTATGTATCAGTGTCTGTATGTATCATGTTTTGTATGTATCAAGGTCTGTAAGCCTCCTGGTCTGTGTGTATCCTATTCTGTATGTATCAAGGTATGTATGTTTCAAAGCCTGTATGTATCATGGTCTGAATGTATCAACATTTGTATGTATCTATGTATGTATACTGCTTTGTCTGTATCTGTGTGTATCCAGATCTGTATGTATCCAGCCCAGTGTGCATCCAGGTCTGTATGTATCATAGTTTGTATGGATCATGGTCTGTATGAATCCAGGTCTGTATGTATCTCGTTTTATGAATATCCATTTCGGTAGGAATCAAGGTCGTCTGCAGACAACACACACACACACACACACACACACACACACACACACACACACACACACACACACACACACACACACACACACACACACACACACACCCAACTTCGGAACGTATCAAGGTCGTCTGCAGACAGCACACACACACACACACACACACACACACACACACACACACACACACACACACACAACTTCGGAGAACTGGTGAACTTGTGTCCTTTCGCTCAAATTATATTTGTGGCACTACTCCACAACGAATGAACGAAAGAAAAAATACACAATACAGCGAGAAGACGGGAGGAAGGAAAGACAGAATGGGGTTGTGAAAAAAAGAAGTAAAAGGAAGTAAAGTTAGGCTGATAGGGGCAAAGAACAAGAAGAGAAGACTGGAAGAGAGGGAAGGAAAAAATAACAAGTGACCTAGCGAAGTGCTGAACGTCACAGATAAACAACAATGACGATGTATGTACAGACACTGCCAAAAGCTAATGTTACGTGGAAACTTTCCATTTTTCACCTTATGGTCTGCTCCTACCATGAGGTGCGGATGCTATGAGTTAAAATAATTGCCATTCACTTGATGGAAGCATCTTAAGGAGTGTTGTTCAACTTTCCTGACCAACACTGCAGGTGTCTGTATCCGCAAGGCCTGATTTACGCAGGCATAAATTCTACCTAAATAATGATCATCTTATTTAAGGAGCAGGTAAGAATTACGGAAGGAAGCGAGAAGTATAACCTCGTCACGTAATCTCAAACATAAATTAACATCTTTCGCACCATCGTCATCATCCTCATCCTCATTTATCACCATCAGCCGTCATAAAACCTGTTCCAAAGTCTGCGCCCTTTGTGGCTTCACTCTCATGCTGACCTCATTTTCGATTTTCTCTCCACTTCCATGCTAGTGGCCAGTTCCTGTCAAGGTCTCTGGTGTCGAAGATTCATAGGGACTATCGCTCGAGGGACGTGGTTGCGGTGGTCTCTCCTCCATGGGATACTCGCTTCGTCTGGTTCCGCGACTGGTCAAGCGATTGCTGGAGCTTAGTGGACTCACCCAGCGCCAGAGACCGGAGGAAAGCTGCAGCCCAGATCCCGACTGCTGCAGCTTTCACTTGTGTCCCCACTGCCCTCAGGGATCAAGTGCACAGTTCACACATCGGATTCGTGAGCCATACCCTAACCCACCAGAACTTTCGAGAGTTGTACAGCCAGCCTTCGTCATCTTTCGACGGACCACCACCACAGTAGGTGGTGGCCTGCGAATGCTGAATCAGAGCAGACACTGCTGAATTTCACCGACATGACAGGGTTTCCTTCGGTGTGTAGCCTCATAGCGACCTAACATCGATTGATCCACGTGAAGTTCTGGTACTGAATTGCCCACAAACAACCCTGGTACGTGTGCTGTGTGTAATGGGTTCGGAATAAACAGTGTGAGGGTAACGCCATGCAAAACGTGAAACGGAGCGTGTGATGGAGAACCACAGGCAACAACACAGCAAAACGAGAAAGGGAGACTGAAGATGGACTGATGAACAGAAATAAAGAAAGAATAAAGAAGAGAGACAGAAATAGAACAGGAGAAAAAAGGGAGAGAACTGACACAGGAAGGGAAGACGGAAAGAAAGAAAGAAAGAAAGAATGGATGAAAAGAAAGAGGGGGGGAAAGAAATGGAGAAAGGGATATTACCAACCGGAAAGTGTCAATCAAGAAAAAGCAGAAAATCCATTGCATTCTGCAAAAGATTCTCTCATCGATTTCTCATCACATGTGACGGTTCGTGTGCTCCGACCTTCTTTCACGGGCCATTTCAGACAGGAGGTAATTTGCTTGATTTGTAACACAATCAGTTCAATTATAGTGTATTCTTTTGCTTGATTTGTAACACAATCAGTTCAATTATAGTGTATTCTTTTGCTTGATTTGTAACACAATCAATTCAATTATATTGCATTTGCACGAACGAGTTCCTCCTCCGAATGTTTTGATAAAAGAAATGAGTAAAAGAATTATTTAATCATAAAATAAGAATAACAACAACAACAACAACAACAAAAAATAGAAATGAAAACAGAAACGCATGTCCTTATTATGCAGGTCTTTTGTTTTTTGCTGTTGTTCTTTTTTTTAACACATTCGGTAGTTTGCCCAATTCTCATGTCTTGTCATTGTCCCCTTCGTGCTTCTTTGCTTTTCTTTGTCTACATTGGCATTCACGTGTCCTCGTGGCAAAAGTCACATAATAAAACCCAAACTAATCTGAGCTTAAATTGTTGTTATGTATGACGTATTACAACATTCAGTTCAGAAGATTGGTTCAAGCGCAGTGACGTATTACAACATTCAGTTCAGAAGATTGGTTCAAGCGCAGTGACGTATTACAACATTCAGTTCAGAAGATTGGTTCAAGCGCAGTGACGTATTACAACATTCAGTTCAGAAGATTGGTTCAAGAGTAGTAAGCAATAACTACAAAAAATGTGTGTGTTTTGGGGGGTTTGTTTTTTTTTTGTTTTGTTTTTTTTTTGTTTTGTTTTGTTTTGTTTTTGTTTTTTTGTTTGTTTGTTTTTT
>NC_134893.1:28259600-28297100 GCF_041734735.1 Babylonia areolata | reverse complement strand
CATGCTGGAAAAGGTTACAACTGAGTTTACAACGTAGGGGGCTGTTGAACATATTGCCGACCTATATGTATCCAGGTATGTATGTCTTCAGGTGTATATTTACCCAGGTGTGTGTGTGTATCCAGGTGTTCTTTCTTTGATTTAACGTCTTTTCACTGGATGTGATATGTGACGTGTGTGTGTGTGTGTGTGTGTGTGTGTGTGTGTGTGTGTGTGTGTGTGTGTGTGTGTGTGTGGTGTGTGTGTGTGTGTGTGTGTGTGTGTGTGTGTGTGTGTGTGTGTGTGTGTGTGTGTGTGTGTGTGTGTGTGCCCTTTCTATCGTCCGACAGACCACACAGTGACATTCACTAATAAACGTTGGAGAACTGGATCATCAGAAGACCGCTGTCCAGATAACTGTTCGCGGTGTGCTGTGCTCTGGAACGGATTAACGAACGTTGAGTTTCAGTTTCAAGGAGTTGTCAAAGCCTGCGGACTGAGCCACATATACTACACCATTTGAGAAAAAAGGGGGGTGGGGGTGACATGTACCTCACCTGGGCATAATCCCAACACACTAGTTAGGTCCTGAGAGCCTGTTCAAGGTTTGTATAAAACAGTAATATAAAATTAAAGAAAACGATTAAACAAGTATGTCAACATATTCAAAGCTCTTACAATGAAAAATACGTAGAATACAAATGACTGAAATGAAATGAGAATTTAAAAGAATGGGCTACTTTTAGAGAACGTGCGTGCACCCACAAACGAGTGCATACTTTGAAAATACGTGTAACCAAGGAAAACGCAGAGCAAACAAGTCAAAACGACCAAGAAACCAGAAAAGAAAGAAAGAAAGGAAGAAAGAAAGAAAGACGGATGGATGGAAAGACAAAAGGAAAGACAGAAAGACTGTAGGAATGAGGGATGGAAAAAAAGAAAGACAGGAAGAACCAAAAAATCGCGAAAGAAGCAAGAAAGAAAGATATACGTCCAAAGCAAAAGAAAGAAAGAAAGAAAAAAGGGAAGGAAAGAATAAGAAACAAAGAAAAGTGAATGAATGAATGATGAATAAATAATGAATGAATGATTGAAAAGGAAAGAGAGAAAGAAAGAAAGAAAGAATGCTATTGCCTGACGGAAAGTGCCAATCCAAAATGACAGCAAATCCATATCGTTCTGCAAGGATTCTGTCATCGATTTCCTCATCACTAATGACGATTTGTTTGTTCATTAATTCTTTGTTTCTTTTGTTCTTACATTCGTTGGTTTATTTTGTTTTGTTTTGTTTGCTTTCTAAACACATGTCACTTGTGTTTTCAGAAGCACATACTCGGCTTGTCACATAAGTTTCAGCATTTTTGCACACATTCACTTCGATTACGTTTCCATCTTGTCCAATTAGATAGAGTGAGTAAAAGAAATGCAAAATTTGTCTCTTTATCTCTTACCTTCTAATGCTAGGTCGCTAGGACCTTGCAGCTGACACCTAAACTGTGAATCTTGGGGAACAAGCTATACAAATAAAACTAATCTCATCTGAGTCAAATTCATGATATTGAAAATATTGTAAACAATTACGACATGTAATGACTATACCTTTTAGAAAATGTGATCGTGTGTGTATGTGTGTTTGTGCACGCGCGTGTGTGTGTTTGTGTGCGCGCGTGCGCTTGCGCGTGTGTGTGGGTGTGGATGTGGGTGCTTGAACGTGAGTTTGAGTTTGTGTGTGTGTGCGCGCGCGCGTGCGTGTGCGTGAGTGGTGGCTTAGTGATTCAGATTTTGATATGGTCTATTTTGTGTCCTTACTCGGATTGAAATCGGAAGGGGAATATCTAAAATCTAAATCTTATCAGAGCGTCGTAGGAATATGAAGGTGCAAAATACCACATATTCCGAAACATAGTGCTTGACACTCCAGTAATTGGTTTCGCTCTACATTCCATCCACTGCTGGCCAGTGCTGGTTGAGACAGATGACATGCTTTTGATGAATTGTCTTAATAATGATTTTTTTTTAAATACTGGACGTGCATGAATTCCAAGAGTAAGGGGTAGCCATCTTTCCTGAACATGCCAATTAGAGATAGGGTTTTTACGCCCCTCACTCCACAACCCCCACTAAAAAAATCATTAACAAAAACAAACAGCCAGAAAAGGTTCTAAATGGTATTCTTACATTTCAGCCGTTGCTGTAAAAGATTAATAACCGTTTTACTCACCATCTTCTTGCCCGACTCCCTTTTTCGATAAATATAAGCTTCAAAAAACTAAATAATAATAATAATGCCAGATGCATTCAGTTCATGACGAGCAAGGCACTTTGAATTGTTTATCTCTTTCTCTATATATGTATTCAGATATAGGCATCTAAAGCCAGTTGAAACGGCCGAGTAAAATTTTTACTAGATTGAAATGAATATTGTTTTCAAACCTTTGCACCGAAACTATCAGGTCCATGCGCTCTCCTTGGGTTAACACCAGTAGAACAAGGTTAACACCAGTAAAACAAGGTTAGCACCAGTAAAACAAGGTTAGCACCAGTAAAACAAGGTTAGCACCAGTAAAACAAGGTTAGCACCAGTAAAACAAGAACTAAAAGAAAGAAAAGAAGGAGGAAAGAAAAAAAAAGAGAACGAAAAGGAAGAGAAACACATGATGAAATACTACACGAACCGAAAGTGTCAATCCAAAGTGACAGCAAATCCATTAAGTTCTGCCTAAGATTTTTGGTCTTCGATCTTTCATCACGATGGACGATTTGGTTTCCTGGCTGGCTGGTTGGTTGGCTAAAATGTTTCGTTTGTTCATGTGTAGGTTGTTTGGATTTTGTTTTCGTTTCTGAAGACACCTCACGAGCTGCTCCATGTCAAATGTACTTTGCTTGGTTTGTTTTTTGAGTCATCTAATTCCAGCTAATTCGCAAGACTGGTTTTTTCCCTCGCACTTGTGACGAGTGGAATGAGTAAAAGAATGAAAAAAAACCGTTTCTTCCCTTGCTTCAACATTTGGCAGTAAAAGAGTATAAAAAGGGGGAAAAAGAACAAGTAAATTAGGGGAAAAAACTGTCCACACCTCTGCCACCCCTTTGCCTATCTACGTGGTACGTCTTCGATGATTTCATTTTTTGGCATTTGACACCTGCTGTTGTTGTTATCTGGCAGAATCTACACCGATAACACAAATATGATGATAAGTTAAATGTATATATTCAACACATGATAAACGTTTCTCCACAAAATGGCTTCTTGCTTCTTCAAGCAGTGCAAGGGAGATAAACAACTAGTGCACACAACAATTGTCCTTTTGACCCAAAAAGAACCGCAAACAGCGAACGTTGTGCAGAGATGTTTAACGAGTTATGATTGTCATGCCCATTTGCACCGCCTTCCTCCAGCAGGTGGACGGAAGTCTTACTAACGACTATCATCCTGCTAACCATGGTACCTGTGGCACACGTGTAAAAAAGCCAAATCTCTGTGGCCTTAAAGACAGACGAACGAACTCACAGGCAAGAGAGTCTGATTTATTGCAAATAGACAAATGCTGTTTGCACCGATGAGTTCAAAAAACGTATTGAAACTGTAAACAACGGTAACATAAACATCGGAGTTTTTTCACTCTGTTTTGCGTGTCTTTGCCTTGATTTTTTCTTTATCTTTGTTTTTTTCTTTTTGTTCTTTCTTTCTTTTCTACGTTTCTATGCATGTCATGTTTTTCAGGTTTCTCAACAAAAGAAAACGTTACCATAGGAAGCGGACGCGTGTGTGCATGTGTGTGAGAGAGACTGAGAAAAAGACAGGCACACTGACTGAGAGAGAGAGATAGAGGCACCGACAAAGACAGTGACATATACAGACAAAGACAGGGACACATACAGACAAAGATCCCAGAGGATTTGGAAACTGGGGGAAACAGAAAGGCTGCAAAATTCGAGCCTCCGTCCAGATGAGAAAGACAAAAGAAAAACGAAAAAGACACATTTCCCCCCCAAAAAAGGTAAGAAAGAAGAAAGAACGCATATATATGTATATATATATATATATATATATATATATATATATATATATATATTATAAAGACAGAGAACTTGAATGGCTATTTGGAAGGCAGTTCGTGCAGTGTGTTCGAGAGAGGGGGAATGAGGGTGGGGGTAGAAAAGAGGGAGAAAAGGAAGGCAGACAGACAAAGAGACAGAGAGGAAGAGACAAAAGATGATGATATAGTAATAATGATAATGATAATAATATGATAACAATAATGATAATGATGATAATAATAATAATAATAATAATAATAATATAACAGTCAGAAAGCTCAAAGTACATCACAAGAAGACATGTTGATATCATCTGAGGTTATACAAATGCAACGAGGTCATGGAAGAGACTTAACACACGGAAAAAAAAACCTGTGGTAATATATACAATGGCATAATCAAATAAAATGAAACAATAAAACAAAGAAAGCAACGAATGCGGTGCATCTCTCTCTCTCTCTCTCTCTCTCTCTCTCTCTCTCTCTCTCTCTCTCTCTCTCTCTCTCTCTCTCTCTCTCTTCAGTAGGAAAGATCTACGAACAACAACGAGCGCTTTTCTACCGAAAACAGGAGACAAAAAATACACAAACAAAAGAAATAGATTATAAAAAAAGAACCAGAGATTGGGAACTACAGAAGCAATGGGGAATCTAATTGGTCTTTTCCGGCAGGAAAGAAAGGCACAATTTTTTGCTTTCGTTTGTTTTTTGTGTTGTGGGTTTTTGGCTGTGTTTTCTTTTCAGTTGCTTATATGGATGGTTTGGGGTTGTTGGTTGTTGTTTTTTTGCAAAAAGAAACTAATTACTGATAATAATGGGTTTGTTTGTTTGTTTTTCGAGAGAGAGAGGACAGAGAGAGGCGAGGACAGGACGAGCGAAAGAGGAGAAAGAGAGGTAAATGGGGTTTGCGCATCTATGATTCGTGAAATATCTATGACTGGAATTTTCTAAACGATGGTTGAACGTGTTGAGACGGTACCATGATGGCCTCAACAAGAAATGTCTGCCCACGAACACGTGCATACGCACACAGTCACAAGTACGTACGCACACAAGCATGCGCACACACTTAACCACACACACACACACACACACACACACACACACACACACACACACACACACACACACACACACACACACACACACACACACACACACACACACACACACACTCGCGCATGCACCCATGCACACAGACATGCATAGATAGATAGATAGGTAGATAACCACCAGTTCAGTTCAGTTTGAAGGAGGTGTCAAAGTTTACGGAGTGATCCATATATGCTACACCACATCTGCTGAAAGAGAGGGAGAGGGAGAGAAGCAAGTGCCTGACCTTGACAGACACTCTACACTCTGGTCAGACCTTGACCGCTCATCCTCGGTTTGTGTAACACATCAGGTAACATGAACTGGTTTGTGTAACACATCAGGTAACATGAACTGGAATGTGTAACACATCAGGTAACAAGAACTGGTTTGTGTAACACATCAGGTAATATGAACTGGAATGTTTAACACATCAGGTAACAAGAACTGGAATGAAATAATTAGGCAAAATAAACGACAAATGCAAAAAATCTCAGTAAAGTGAATGATACGTACTAAGCAAGTGATTGGAGAAAAACAAATGAAATCACAAAATAAAATCATTTAACATTAAGTAGGCGAGTAAGTTTTAAAAATCAAGAATAAATAAAACAATCATTAAGTCTGCAGAAGTCCTTATGGTGTTTTACCTACTGGTAAGTAGCCTATAATTCCTTTTCGAATTCTTGAAAGTAGTATCCAGAATTGCGATAGTTTGTATGTTGCATGGGACTGATAACAGAAAAGAAATGATAGGGAAATGCTATTCTTTATATCACTCTGTCGTCCATTTACATGCGCTTTTGTTCCGTTTTTTGTTTGTTTGTTTTTTTGGGGGGTTTTTTGTTGTTGTTGTTTTTTCCAAAGCTTACCGTACACATACAGTTTCCCAATCAAGTGTTGGTTACTGCATGCACACTGACGGCTGTTTACACAGGTGACTTCAAAGGCACGGTAATTGCAGGCAACCGGAACGTTTGCTTTGTGTTTGCTCACTTCATTTTTCCTGTTTGCCTCAACATTCTTTGCTTTTCTTCTTTTTTTCTTTCTTCCTTTCTTTCTTTCTTTCTTTCCTTTTTCATTCTTGTTTGCCTTTTTTCCCTTCCCTTCCTTTCTTTCTTTCTTTCTCTCTGTATTTTTCTCGTTCTCTACTTCCCTTACAGTGGAGCCACGTAACACCACGTGACGTATATATGTCGGCGTGTGCGTGACGTTCTGTCTCTGTGTCTGTCTAGCCATGTATCATACTCTGTGTGTGTGTGTGTGTGTGTGTGTAAGGGGAGGTACTGGACAGTAATCCATAACTGCATAACAACAGACAGACTGAAAGACAGATATGTAGACAGACAAACACATACATACATACATACATACATACATACATTCACACTGTCCTCTTCCTGTCTACAAACCAACACTTCTTGTTTATTTGTTTATTGTTTGGTTGGTTGGTTGTTTTCCACTCTCGGGTTTAAAGTCCCAACAACAGTATGTTTCTCTAACAAAATATAATCAATGATGATGGAAGACCTATCATTAAACTTCCATTTCAACCAATCACCGTACTAACAACAGGATGTTTCTCTAACAAAATATAATCAATGATGATGGAAGACCTATCATTAAACTTCCATTTCAACCAATCACCGTACCAACAACAGGATGCTTCTCTAACAAAATATAATCAATGATGATGGAAGACCTATCATTAAACTTCCATTTCAACCAATCACCGTACCACCAACAGGATGTTTCTCTAACAAAATATAATCAATGATGATGGAAGACCTATCATTAAACTTCCATTTCAACCCATCACCAGCCACGTGTGCCGATTCCTCCTTTCCACCCGGGCCATGCTGCAGTCTCCACAAGACATTGTTGACAATTCTTCATCCAGCCAGCCATTTCAACTCTGATACCCACGTCCTTGACTGATTAGCGCGCTCAAATCTCAAGTCATCAATCATCAAAATGCGAAGTGTGCCTCTTCATGTGCAGTTCCACCGAAGCCTTCAGTCAAATATCGTCATCACATATATCATGGACAAAAGGGAGAACTATGTTGCAGACTAACAGGCAGACCACGCAGGAAAAAGACATCGGAGGAAAGAGATCTTGACTCACGTTCTCCAATCTACCACTGACAGAGAGAAAAGACATTCACAGAGACAGAGATATCGGACTAAAGAGATCTTGACTCATGTTCTCCAATCTACCACTGACAGAGATAACGGACATTCACAGAGACAGAGATATCGGACTAAAGAGATCTTGACTCATGTTCTCCAATCTACCACTGACAGAGAGAACGGACATTCACAGAGACAGAGATATCGGACTAAAGAGATCTTGACTCATGTTCTCCAATCTACCACTGACAGAGAGAAAAGACATTCACAGAGACAGAGATATCGGACTAAAGAGATCTTGACTCATGTTCTCCAATCTACCTCTGACAGAGAGAACGGACATTCACAGAGACAGAGATATCGGAGTAAAGAGATCTAGAAAATACTGGCGATTGTGCTGTGATTCGAACCAATGCGCTCAGATTCTCTCGCATCCTAGGCAGACGCGTTACCTCTAGGCCATCGCTCCACATACGTCACAACTCCTCACTCACTCGCCACAACAGCACCAGAGCAGAGGGGCGACAACACGTGCAGTGAGGGCTGCAGTGAGGGCTGCACGAATTGTCCCCGGTGACGATCCATGCAGGGGCGACAATACATGCAAGGGTGACAATACATGCAGGAGCGACAATACATGCAGGGGCGACAATTCATGCCACAACAACGACAGAAAGAGAGGTGAGAAAAGGGAGCTCGGAGTGGTATAAATAACTGCCAAGAAGAATTACGATGACTGACTATAAAAAACATTGAATGGAAATCTACACATTTCACTGATCAAGTCACGAAGTTGGCTTTCCTTTCTCTCAAGAGACCAGGGACAAAAATGAATTCTGCCAGCGTGACTAAAGAAGTTGCCTGTCGAAGGATAAAGAAGGAGGAGAGTGGCAGGCAGGGTGTCTGTGAGTGGGTGGGACATGCAATGTTTTGTCCAATCGCCTTTACCCTCATGCCGTGTGTGCATGGGGAAGTAGACAGCCTCATTCATTAGTGTGAGAGGGTGGGTGGAGAGACAGAGAGAGAGATAGAGAGAGAGAGATTGAAATCTGAACGGGAGATGTGTGTGTGTGTGTGTGTGTGTGTGTGTGTGTGTGTGTGTGTGTGTGGTTTTGTAGTGGTACTAGTAGCAGCAGCAGCAGTCTAAGTCTTCAATATGACGTCTTTCCACTCTAAGTGATATTAGATGTGTGTGTGTGTGTGTGTGTGTGTGTGTGTGTGTGTGTGTGTGTGTGTGTGGTGTGTGTGTGGGGGGGTATGGGTTGGGATGGGTGGGTGGTTGGACGGAAAGAGAGATGAAAATAAGAGAATCATCCAGAGAGAGAAAGAGGATGCAGAATGGAGACACAGAGAGAGACACAGAGAGAGAGAGAGAGAGGAACAAAAAAATGCGAGAAAGAATCATAACAACAGAAGGGGAAAAAAACATTGAATTGAAATGTGCAGATTTCGCAGATCAAATCTATGTGTATGGATGGGTCGGTGGGTGGGTGGGTGTGGGGGTTGGGGGGGGCGTGGTTCTTAAGAGGGGAAAGATCAGAATGATAGAATGAGCATCTGCCTACATGGGGAAAGGGAGGGAGTAGAGAGAGATGGGAGCGAGACAGAGAGACAGTGTGTGTGCGTGTGTGTGTATGTGTGTGTGTGTGTGTGTGTGTGTGTGTGTGTGTGTGTGGTATCGTAGTAGTTTAGTAGTAGTAGTAGTAGGCGGGGTAAAAACGTTCATACATGTAAAATCCCGGTCGTGTATATTCGAGTGAACGAAGAAGAAGAAGCATGAGGCAGAGAAAGGCAGCCATGAGCAGAGACACCAAAAAGGGAGAAAGAGAGACGAAGAAAAAAGATTTCAGTTGAATTAAATTTCTTTAATGATTGAAGTGGAATAAGCACAGACATGCTGGGTTTTTTTTCTTATTTTTTTTAATCCTGCCCTCGGAACAAAGAAATGGGGAAAAGAAAGTAATTCACATAATAAAAAGAAAAGACGAATGTAATTACTGAAACAAACAGAGCTCACACAGGAATGTATATACATGCATATTCAAACAAAGAGAAGCAGAAGAAGAAGAAGAAGAAAAGAGCCAAGAAAGAAAGAAACACACATACGGGAAAGAATTATGATAACAGAAGAAGAAAAAAATATTGATTTGAAAGATGCAGATTTCGCTAATCAAGTTACACATTTTGGGGGGTTCCTGAAGGCATTTCCATCACATAAACCTTTTTTTCTGCCATTCATTCTACACACAGATCCTGTTCTGCTGCCGTCTGTCCAGCATGACCGACCACACGTGTGAATGACGTTGTCAGAGGATAGAAGACAGAGAACTGCAGATCACATAGAGGTCTGTACAGCTTGACCACACGTGTGAATGACGTTGTCAGAGGATAGAAGACAGAGAACTGCAGATCACATAGAGGTCTGTACAGCTTGACCACACGTGTGAATGACGTTGTCAGAGGATAGAAGACAGAGAACTGTAGATCAGATAGAGGTCTGTACAGCTTGACCACACGTGTGAATGACGTTGTCAGAGTGTCAGAGGATAGAAGACAGAGAACTGTAGATCAGGTAGAGGTCTGTACAGCTTGACCACACGTGTGAATGACTTTGTCAGAGGATAGAAGACAGAGAACTGTAGATCAGATAGAGGTCTGTACAGCTTGACCACACGTGTGAATGACGTTGTCAGAGGATAGAAGACAGAGAACTGCAGATCACATAGAGGTCTGTACAGCTTGACCACACGTGTGAATGACGTTGTCAGAGGATAGAAGACAGAGAACTGTAGATCAGATAGAGGTCTGTACAGCTTGACCACACGTGTGAATGACGTTGTCAGAGGATAGAAGACAGAGAACTGTAGATCAGATAGAGGTCTGTACAGCTTGACCACACGTGTGAATGACGTTGTCAGAGGATAGAAGACAGAGAACTGTAGATCAGATAGAGGTCTGTACAGCTTGACCACACGTGTGAATGACGTTGTCAGAGGATAGAAGACAGAGAACTGCAGATCACATAGAGGTCTGTACAGCTTGACCACACGTGTGAATGACGTTGTCAGAGGATAGAAGACAGAGAACTGTAGATCAGATAGAGGTCTCTAAGTGAGTGGCTGAGAGTGGTCAGTTGCATGCTTGTCACACGTGCAGTTCTCATCCATCTGCCTTTCCCCTGATTGACCCTGGTGTAAAGGTAACATGATAGCGTCGTTCGGGAGAGACAGAAATGCAGAGAGACAAACACAGAGTGTCGTGTATATGCGTGTGAATGATTTGGTGTGTGTGTGTGTGTGTGGATATAGTGATGATCAGTGTCCTTTTAGGTAGGAAGACAGACATGAGACAGAGAGGGAGGCCTGAGCTGAATCACAAAAAGAGACAAAGAGAGAAGAAGAACAAGAACAAGAACAATAAGAAGATGATGATGGATGATGTTGATGAGGAGGATGCTGATGATGATGATGAAAAGGACTATAAAAAGGAATTGGTGACAAAGGGATAGAGTTACAATAACAGAAGTAAAAAATATATATATACTGAAAAGAAAGTTACCAATTTGGGGTCCGTATTTGGGGGTTCTTAAAGGCACTCTTTCCCCCCCACCTCCTCTTCCACTCACCCCTACCACCACACACCCCCACGAAAAAACAAAAACAAAAAAACAGCTATTTTCTGCTATTCAGTCCAACATGCAGATCCAATTCTGCTGCTGTGCGACCTGCTTGCTGCACGTGTGAATGACGCTGTCAGAGATAAAAACGAGGGACCTGCAGATAAGATAGAGTGGCCTCCAAGTGAGTGGTAGAGAGTGCTCAGTTGCATGCTCGTCAGACCTGCAATGCTCTATCCATCTGCCTTTCCCCTGATTGAACTTTGTCCAGCGAAAACTGGATGGTCGCATTCATAGCACGTGTGTGTGTGAGGAGTTTGTTTGTGTGTCGGGTAGAGGTGGGGGGGAGGGGTGTGGAGGTAGAATTGGTAGGTAGATGGCAGGGTGGGTAGGGTGAGAGAGAGGGGGGGAGAGAGGGGGGAGCGGGGAGAGGGAGGGAGAGAGAGTCGAGCTGGTACAGGAGAAGAGAAATAGAGAGGGGGAAGAAAGAGAGAGGAGAGAGAGAGAGGGGGGGAGAGAGAGAGGGTCGAGCTGGTACAGGAGAAGAGAGAGGGGGGAAGAAAGAGGGACAGAGAGGGAGGGAAGAGAGATGGAGAGAGAGGGGAAGAGAAATGGAGAGAGAGGGGGGAAGAGAGATGGAGAGAGAACTCAAAAAACGTTTTTATTCAAGGATTGCGATTTTAGGCATAACCTATTTTTCCAATCTGTCCTTGCTAATCTACATATATTACAAATAGCACACACATAAATGAAGGGAAAAGGTATTCATGCAGAAGAGCATACATAATGAAGAAAACAACCCTCCCCCACACCCACACCCAACACCCACGCACACACATGCATACACACATGCGTGCGCGTGAGCGCACACACACATATACACACATGCGCGCGCACATACACTGACAGCCCCCCCCCTCCCTCCCCACACACACTAAGATTCACAGATGGATAGGACTGTGAGAGATGTCACAAGTATACAAGTTCCAGAAACATCCGGGTGTTCAAAAGGTGCAGTATTGTTACTGCCTCTGAAATCTACGTGTGGTAAGTGTAACATACTACAGTGGCTACCACCATCACCAATATTACTTGGACATTTGTCACGATTATGAATAAATTTATGCATGCATAAGAAATAGAACGAGAAAAAAAAGAAAAAAGAAAAGAACAAAAGAAGTAAAACAAAACAAGACGAAATGAGAAATCAAGAAAAGAACAACAACAGCAACAATAACTGATACAATAAATAAGACATAACTGACCTCTTTGTAACTGCCTACAGTAATTCAAAGATCAGAGTTATTTACTGTTGGAAGGGGTGAAGATGTTTATGCAGATCTGATTTGAAAATAGGAAGAGAACTGTCCGTTTGTATGTGCAAAGGAAGGGAGTTCCACAGGGATGCACCCGAAAATGCAAAACTAGTTTTGAGCAAATCAATTCGGGTACGTGGTAACATGTATTTGTGAGAGACGTATCGGCATGAGGCTCGTGTAAGCGGGTGTTTGAGATGCTTTGTTGAATTCTATCTGGTTTTGAAGTGGAAGGATATTTAATCTGGCTTGCTTTTCTAACGTTGACAGTGAGTGATCTGGTAGAATTAATCTGGCTGCTCTCCTGTGGAGAGAATTTAGTTTCTTAAGATGAACATCTGCAGCACAGCTCCAGACACCAGATGCATAGTTGACGTGAGAAAGACGTGAGAAAGACAGTGAGCGTGGAAGAACATTTTGCGAGCGTCACTGTTTATGTAATGTTTGAACTGATTGAGTAAAAACAGACTGCGTGCCAACCTTTTACAGACAGAATACATTTGCAATGGACTGCTGAAGATTGTCAACACTGAAGATGATTTCAGTTCAGGGATGTGAGACTTTAACATATCGCAAGTTGGTATATGATCGGCTGTTATGTGAGCACCACAGAAGCAAGAAACATTACTTAAATAGTCCAGTTGGTTCGCTGTTATAGTTGTTAGTTTTTCATTAGAAATATGTTATATTGTTATGTTTTTGTTGTTGTTTTTTTAGTTTGTTTTGTTTTTTTAACAAAACTTAAAATCAATCATTTTCTATATGTAACACACGCACACACACATGCGCGTGCACACGCACACACGTTTTCACTTACTCGCATGCGTACACAGTAATTCCCCCCCCCCCCCCACCCCCCTTTCGACCCTCTCGATTTTTTTCCTACCCTCGTCTAATATCACTTACAGTGAAAAGACGTTAAACTACAGAACGAACGAAACAGACAGAATCAATGTGAGCTTGCCACTTCAGTTCTTCAATTATGACCCCCAAGACGCGGTGGTCGCGAACGTGAACTGTGGAGCTATCATCGACATTCCGGATGAGAACAAGGGGATTTTCTTGATGCTTTTGTTTTGACGTAATAATCATACCCTTTGTTGTTGTTTTTTTTTTTTCTTTTGGAATGAAGTGTCATACAGTTGGATTTGCACCATTTAAAAACATCATTTAAGCCCGTTTGAAGAGAATTCTGAACTGAGGCAACGCTGACAGCACTGGAATGAAGGGAAGTGTCATCTGCAAAAAGGTCACACGAGACTCTGGAGTCTGATAAAGACAAAGGAAGATCATTAATAAATATGCAGAATAGAAGCGGCCCTAAAACAGATCCTTGAGGAACTCCACTTTTTATTGCTCCTGTAGAAGAGAATCTACCATTGGTGAACACATGTTGTGTTCTGTCGGTAAGGAATGATTCGAAAAATGACAGCGTGGTGGGGTCTCTGAGATACAATGACAATTTTGTGAGTAATATTTTGTGGTCAACGAGATCAAAAGCTTTCTGTAAGTCAAGAAAAATAGCGCCTACGATTTCAGTGGAGTTGATGCCAGACAACCATGAATCACACAGACGGACTAACGCTGTTTGACATTAGTGACGATGTCGGAAACCCGACTGCAAAGGATGGAAAAGTTTGTGTTTTTCAAGATATTGCATAAGGTGTTTATGAACATGTCTTTCGAGTGGTTTCGACAATACTGACAGAAGCGAAATAGGTCTAAAGTTGTTCAGATCAGACGTGTCTTTTGACTTCGATAATGGAATGACTTTTGCTGATTGAAGAGCAGGGGGAATTATACCCTGTTCGATGCACAGGTTGTATATGAATGTAAGGGGGATGACGATGTAAGGGAGAGCGAGTTTTAATAGAGAAGCATTAATACCATCAGGTCCTATTCATATTTTGTTTTCTAGGCTAGATATGAGAACACCAACTTCATGGATTGCAAGAGGTATTTTTAAGGAATCGTCTCGTTCAGTTCTGCTGTTACAGAACGTTAAAAGAGAGGATGGCACATTATAATTTTTCGCGGACAGTGTTTCGTTAGATTGTGTTGACTCAGCTATGTTTAGAAAATGATTGTTGAATGCATCAGGCGACCATGTGTAGTGTTTTTGAATTTTAACACGAGGCTTGTTAGTAATTTCATTAATTGCTTGCCATAGGGAGGAAGTATCTCTGTTGGTTGTTAACAGTTTGTTGAAGTGTGCTTGTCTTGAAGGACGAATGAGATCTGTTGCTTTGTTTCTTTGTTTTTTGTAGTCTGCTTTGTTTTTCTTTTTTGCGTTGTTTTTGTCTTTTCATAGACTCTGGTAGATGTTCTAAATTTTCTTTCTCTTTTTTCTTAGTTTCGCGTTTAAGGCTATCGCGTTTATCCATTGCTTCTGAGGTTTTCCAGTGTGAGCCAGCCGGGAAGATGGGAACATTTCACTCTTTTCCTCCAAAAAGGCGCATGTTTATCTATTATAGAAATGTGTCATAAAAAGTATCTAGAGCTTCGGTTAGGTCAGAGGAATTCAAAACATTATCGAACGGTGCCAAGCTGAGATCGTGGAAAAAAACAATTTTGTCAAAGTTCTTGAAAGACCTGTAGTACATAGTTGTATGACCTTTGCTTGGCGATTTAGGGTGGTTATATAGCAAAGTGCAGACGATAACAAAATGGTCACTGATGCTCTTGTCTGACACGTTCGCATCGGTTATCGAGTGTTCGTTATTAATGTATATGTGATCCAAGTGGGTAGAGGAAGTGGACGTAACTCTAGTAGGATTTTTTATCAGTTGGTGTAAGCCAAAAGTGTGATGGTTGACTGCCAGGCTGGTTGGGGTTTTAACTCACTCAGTACGGCCAGTCCTCTCTTCTCCTCTACACAGACCCCTCGGATGTCCAGTAGGTGTCTGAATGACCCAACCTTTAGCTTCCGTCGTCAGAATTGTGGTATTCTTTGTCAACATTCACCTCTTCAGTATAAGAGCCTTCCGCTTGCAATATTTTGATGATGGTAATTGGGGTGAAACTCTGTTAACGTCGTCTCTTTCGCCGTTCGTATGGAGAGAGTTAATAGGTCATAGTTAAAGTCACCAAGCAGTAAGGTGTTGCGGTTACAAGCATGAACTTGATCCATCATATGTACAAAGTCATCAAGCCAGGTATATGTCGGTGTAGGGTTTCTGTATAGGTATCCAATAGAGAGGGAGGGGAGAGAGAAGGAGAAATATTGGGAAAGAGAGATGGAGAGAGATTGGGAAAGAGAGATGGAGAGAGAGGCAGGGGAAAGAGAGATGGAGAGAGAGGGGAAAGAGAGATGGAGACAGAAGGGAGAGAAAGAGATGGGCAAGCAGACAGACAGAGACAAAGACACACATACATGCATCTATGCAGGTGAACAAAGCAGACAAACAGACAGACAGACAGTGAGAGTATTGAAGCCAGTCCTGATACGGCCGTCATTGTGGAGCGAGTCACACACACACTGGGTGAATTGAATTTTCTTGGCCCCCTATTCAGCGCCCTGATTCAGTTGTTCCGGCCCTGCACTGGTCCCACAGTGTGTGTGGATTGTGGGATGTAGGGGAATAAAAGAAGGTGATTGGAAGATGCAGATCGGCGTCACACACACACACACACACACACACACACACACACACACACACACACACACACACTCGCGAGCGCGCGCGCACACACACTCACACACACTCATACACATTTGCATATCCACACACACACACACACACGCACGCACGCACGCACGCACACACACACGTACACAGATACACACATACACACACTCACACACAAAAGTGTACACGCACAAAAGCGTACACACACACACACACACACACACACACACACACACACACACACACACACACACACACACACACACACACACACACATGGAAGAGTGGCTGGCTACAAAGCGCTCGAAATGCAGTGCTCTCTTTGTCTTTCTTTCACCATTATTCTTCCCTGTGAATGAACTGTTTGTAAAAATATTGTATCTATCACATCAATGATAAGCGTACGGTGTGTGTGTGTGTGTGTGTGTGTGTGTGTGTGTGTGTGTGTGTGTGTGTGTGTGTGTGTGTGTGTGTACGGATAATGGGAAGGGAAAGTTAATTATCTTATCACTTTAAAAATGTATGCTTCTTATGTGCGTGTGCGTGCGAATACGCGAGCTCCTTTTCACATTTGCAAGCAAGCTGTGTGCTCATGTCCATTGGATACGTGTGAGTGTGGATGTGGATGTGGATGTGAGTGTGGATGTGAGTGTGAATATGAGTGTGGATGTGAGTGTGGATGTGAGTGTGGATGTGAGAGTGAGTGTGAATGTGAGTGTGGATATGAATGTGGATGTGAGTGTGGATGGTGTGCACATTTTTGTCTCTGTCTTTGTACATGTGTGTATGCATTCATTTTTGAATGTATATGTGGGTGGGGGAACGTGGTGGAGTATATGTACATGGAAATAGGGGAGGGGACATACATATGCATGTGTGTGTGACAGACAGACAGACAGACAGACAGAAGTGGGAGGGGAATAGCCGATACTGTCTCGCTGTCCCACGCTTTGCCCGTCGGATCGCTAGAAAGCGTGGTTATTCCCCTTCCAAGCTTTCTCTCAGTTGTGAGAGAGCAATGTCCGTCTTGTTTTCATTCAAAACATTTTCTTTGTTATATGGGTTGGTTTCTTGTATTTTCACGACACAAATCTTGGAGAAAAAAGAGTGCGAAAAAAAAGAAGAAAAGAGATAAGTGAATGAAATAGTGGGGGCGCGAGAAAGCGTGGAATAACAGGAGTGATACCAATTGATACATATGCCTTGTCACCATTCAGTTCCACCAATAGATTCTACCTTGCTGACACAGAAAACAGCAAGGTTCGAACCTACAGGTGCACTTAGAGGAAGAGAGAACATGAGCCCTATTCACAGATCAGCCAGTTCACAAACACACTGGTTCTCATCAGGCGCTACAGCAAAGATATGTTTATGACCATGTACCACGGAGCACAGAGAGCAGCACTCCTGGACTTTTGCCAATCAGATCAAGCTGTGGTTTGTCAGGAAACACGCATGCAGATAAATGCAACGAATACGCACTTGAATGTTATATATATCGCAATCTACACAGTGAATGTCAACAACAGAAACAGCAACAGCAGCATCAGCGACGATAACACACACACACACACACACACACACACACACACACACACACACACACACACACACAGAGGCACAATAAGAGAGACAGACAGACAGAATGGCAGAATGACAGAATGGTAGAATGACAGACGTATAAGCAGACAGAGATACAAAATATTATGATAATAAAAATAAGAATAAACAGACAAAAAATGTTATCACCTGAATCTGTACGCTCCCACATTCGCAGAAATCGCAAAACATGATTAGAAACAAAACAATCTCAAGCAATCTTCTCCTCAAGCAATCTTCACCACCTCAAGCAATCTTCACCTCAAGCAATCAGAAAATCAAACACCACACCCTGACCAAACGACCACAAAGAAAGTCCAGGTTTATTTTCGGTGTGATGAGAGTCCCGTGTTTTTACAGATCAACAAGCAGTTTTTGTTGGCCCAGAGCTTTTCTTGGCTCTTCTCGATTCCACACACGAGGCTACTTTCTTCTGTCTTCTTACTGCAATGACCAAGAGTGTTGATTGAGATGTTGGAGATGAATGAGAGATCTTCTGCTTCTTCTTGGGAGAGAGAGGGAGAAAAACACAGACACTCACAAATGCACAGAGACAGACAGACAGAGATAGACAGAGACAGAGGAGGGCGTGAGAGGCGGAAGACGAGATCAGTTGCACGCCCTCTGAACGTGCATTTCTCTACATATCCACAGAAATGTGTATGTGTGGTGGGTGGGGGTGTTTGCATTTGTAAGGGTGGGGGTGGGGGTGTCTGTCTGTCTGTCTGTCTGTGTGTATGTGTGTATGCGTGTGCGTGTGTGTGAGTGTGCGTGTGATATTTTAGAGCCTAAACAAATCAACCTTGAATGATGAATTTATTTATGGTTTACGAATATGCCTACATCATGGTGATTGAAAATAAGTAAAGTGCACGTTATTTCCTTTGTTAATGCATTCTTATTTTCTTTTTCTTTCCTTTTTTTTCTGCACGTACGTTGATGTATTTAGTTTCTACACACATGAAAACAAAAACGAAAAAGCTTCTTTAAATGAAACGTGGTATAAACCTTTTAAACAGAACACAACGAAAAATGGGAAGAAGACGCACAGGGCCTTTTGTTAGTCTTGATTCCGAGGAGCAGTTCCGTCCCTGAATGATGCATGTTCTGCATCTCTGGCAGACTCTATGAGCACGACTTTTTTTTTCTTCTAGATGAAGTTTGTAACATTCTGCTCCATGTTCATTCAGACATACAGCTCCTCTGTCATATTCCATATTATTTAAAGCATTACTGGCTTCCTGAAAGCTCTTTTGTCCATCTTTCTTCGTTTTGTAGTTTTGAACATTTCATTAGCAATGTTTCTTCATTTATGTATTATTGGTTGCATTTCTGTTTATTCAGTGTTTTTGGTTTTGTTGGTTGGTTGGTTATGTGTTTGTTTTGTCTGTTTCTCGTCCTGTACAAAGGATTCATTTGGTGTGCATTTAATAAGTTCCTTAACTAATATTCCGCAACACTTCTCCGGTTCCGTCCTTTCTTTACTTACCTTTTTTCTGGATTACTGTATGAATCTATGACCAATTCATCTTCAGCCATTCATTTTACTCTCGAATGCTATATGAATTAATTCACACTGTTTACTATCCATGATGATGATGATTGAGTCTGCTGTTGCTGCTGCTGCTGCTGTTGCTGCTGCTGCTGCTGCTGATGATGATGATGATGAATGTGGTCGTGGTGGTGGCGGTAGTAGTGGTGGTGGCGGCGGTGGTGGTGACGGTGTTGATGTTGGTGGAGGAGATCATGATGATAATGGTGGTGACGATATTGATAGATGATGATGACGATGAGGATGAGGATGACGAAGACCAGGACAAAAGTAATGACTACACCACCAAAACAAAAGGAAAAACAGAAGGAAGCGAGACATAAAAGACACGATTTGAAAGATCGGGAAACAGTAACTCAGTTTTCCCTTTGTCCTCTATCTTCTCCCTTCCTCCACAGTTTTTCCTTTCTTCTGAATCGAATTATTCTCCCCCAACCGCCCCTCACCCCCACCCCGCCCGCCGCCCTCCACCCCCCCACCTGGAATCATGGCTGGTGGATCATGTGGATCATGCATTCCTAAAACCAATTCCTATTCTTCACACAAAACATAAGATTAAAACAAGTTAACAAATAAAGAAATAAACTGGAAACAAATCAGTGCAACTGCGTACACACACCATGATTTTTTTTTCTTCTTCTTCTTCTTCTTGTTCTTTTTTTTTATTTTCTTTATTTTTTGTGACTGAGGTGACAATTACATTAGGCAGCCATCAGCCGAACAGAGCCAATGAAAAGAAAGTGGATTACCTCCCTTCATCGCTCACTGACAAAGTCGGACATGGGAGTGGGACTAGGGTGGTGGAGGGGGGGGGGAGAGAGAGAATGGCAGAGATGTCAGAACACAGAGACAGAAGAGGGATGTGGGAAGGGATATTGGGGGGCTGGGGGGGGGGCGGGGTAAGGGGGGCTGTGTGACGTGAAAAGGGGGAAGGGAGGTGGCTGAGGTGCCAAGACAGACAGGTGGAAGGTGATGGTGAGAGGTACAGGAAGGGGGGGGGGCGCTGCAGTGAGCTGTACAGATGGGGGGGGGAGGGAAAAGGGGGATTATGCAACTGTGGGAGGAAGGAAGGGGGGAATAACTGACTAGAGTTACCTCTTCGTGTGCCCCCAAGTGGGAACCACTCAGACGAGATTTGGGAGTGAAGGGGCGTTGGTGGATGGATGGAACTGAAGAACAGCATCAGTACAAAATGTACGTTTGTCCAGACTGTTTCAGTAAGCTGATACACTGGTAGTTTTCCTACATATTCCATAGCGTGGAGAAATGAGCTTTCAGGAAGCCAGGATCTAACGTCATTACGCGATTGTTGTCATCAGTAGATAGCTTAGTTGGTGGTGTAAAAGCCCAGTCGTGTAATCGATCTGAACACATGAGCAGCAGCCCACGATCTCAGAAGGAAATTACAACAGCCGCACTCAGTTTCGTCTCGTCAGTTACAATTCCAGCGCTCCTCAGAGGAGCTGTCGATGTTGGGTCGCCAAGAGGCCGCAACAAAGCGACAACAACTTCTTGCATTTCTTCTCTCCTTCTTTCTTTTTTTTTTTTTGTCGATTCAAAGCCGACCATTGGAGCTGTGCTGGCGGAGGAGAGGCACAGTCAGCAGAGTGTAAAATTGGAATCCCTTCCTCCTGCCGGCCTGGGTGCCAATCACGGCACATTAAAGCCCAGCGGAGCTATCATTTTAAGATAGGAATTATTTCCCTTGTTCAGCGTGTGCGTAAGGGTGTGGATGTGGTAGGTGGTGGGAGGGGAAAGGGGGCTGTGTGTGGGGTGGAGGTGGGGGGGTTAGTAGATATGGGTGTATATTCTGTTTGTGTGTGTGTCTATGCATTGTTGGTTCTTGTTCATGCGTTGTTTATGCATAGATTCCTGTGTAACCAGCCATCATCATGAAAAGATGTGATAGTTATCAGAATGCATCTCTCTCTCTCTCTCTCTCTCTCTCTCTCTCTCTCACACACACACACACACACACACACACACACACACACACACACACACAAGCGCGCGCGCGCGCGCGCGCGCGCGCGTCCTCTCTTCATCTCTTTCTGCCTATCTCTTTCTCCTTCTCGCTTTCATCTTTCTGGCCCCATCCCTTTCCTCTCTATCTCCCTGTCTTTCTCCTCTCACCCATCTCTTTCTCCATCTCTTTCTGCCCATCAATGTCAATTTGTCATCATTTCTCTCCCCCTCTTCATCTGTCTTTCTGCCCCTCTGTCTCCACTTGACTATCTTGATCTGCCTCTCCCTCCCTCTCTCCCCCCTCTCTCTCTCCCTCCCTCCCTCTCTCTCTCTCTCTCGCTCTTGCTTTCACAAACCCTATCTACAAGTTCCAATCACGTTCCTTTATCCCCCAACATCACAATTCACACGCTTGGCCACTCCGGTGAGAAACCAGGAGAATTGGATTCGTGGTCAGGACGATCTCCTTTCTGGTCGCCTTGGGACAACAACCAATGGTGTGATGTGATCTGTGAACACCACGGGCTGTGTCTCAAAGCGGATAATGAGCTCTAATTTGTGACTGGCTCTTTTTCGTCTCGTTTTCTTCCGTCGTATGCAGATTAAGGTTAAAAGATAATGGTTTGGGCCCATGTGCTGTTTATGTGTGACTGTTATGTATGATTGTCTCTGTCTGTCTCTCTTCCTCTTTGTGTATCTGATTCTCAAAATAAGCCTCTTCACGGTGTGTGGGGGGAAGGGGAGGGGAGTTCATGTGGTGTATACGTGTGTGTCTGCATTTGTGTGTGTGTGTGCGCGTCCACGTTATATTCTTTCAAATGGCTGTGTTGTTGGTGCATTATGTACATGCATACATAATGTACGTTTTCTTGTTGTGTCTAGTACTGTACATTCGACAGGCCTCAGGGAACTGCTAGCCACGCATGCTGTGTATAATAGTTAACTTGGAGCGTGAACAGGTCTGTAAGAAGACCTCCGCTACGAGCAAGTCAAGTCAAGTAATGTCAAGTCAAGTCAAGGCCAGAAACTATGTGTATGTTATCATCAAAACTACATCCTAATTTAGTTTGATATACACGAATATGATACACAATACAAAAATTGATTCGCACAGCTAATTGACATTCGTACCAAAAAAAAAAACAGTTACACAGACAGACAGTCAAAAAAAAAGCAGACAGGCAGAGGTTGTTGTTTTTCTACTATACTGCTAAGTCCGCATAAGCACAAGGAGTGTTAACAGCTTCATGATGTGTACAGAGACTGTGGCGCATTATCAGTAGCGTGAAGAAAGTCACGTCTTATGGCACATTTTTACCTCCGCTCTTCCGTCCACAGACAAACCACTTTTTCCTCGTCTCTGGGCTGTCAGACTCAAAACATGCAAATATGATGATTTGGGCAAATACAATAAACAAAAGATAAAAAAAAAGTCTTCTCTCTCTCAATCTCTGTCTGTTTCACACAGACAAACAGACAGACAGACAGACAGACAGAGACGCAGACAGACAGACAGGCAGACAGAGAGTCACACACACACACACACACACACACACACACACACACACAAACACACGTACGCACGCACGCACACACGCACACACACACACACACACACACACACACACACACACACACGCACACACACACACACACACACACACACACACACACACACACACACACACACGCACACACACACACACACACACACACACACACACACACACACACACACACACACACACACACACACACACTAAACGTCTCTGTGATGTAGGAGCATAGAGGAACGTGATCGGAAGACGCAGTGAAGGTTTTAGGGGAGGAGAGAGAAGGATATCTGTTGCCTGCATGCCAGCTGAATACGCAAACCTACATCTCCATTTCCGTTCTACAGCAAATGAATTGTGTGCCAAGATATATGGACGTCGTCACTGAGAGATGCGCGCATGGGAGTGTGTTTGCCTGTCGCTGTGAGAGAGAAGGAAGAGAGAGAGAGAGCGAGAGAGACATGGGGGGGGGGTGCAGAAAGACAGACAAATATAGAGAGAGCATTTTGTGCGTAAATGTGTACAACGATGTATACCTATTTGAATGTTATCCACATGGCACACACACACACACA
The DNA here is from genome assembly GCF_041734735.1 of Babylonia areolata. Taxonomy (NCBI): domain Eukaryota; kingdom Metazoa; phylum Mollusca; class Gastropoda; order Neogastropoda; family Buccinidae; genus Babylonia; species Babylonia areolata. Next base: position 28,274,055 of record NC_134893.1, on the reverse strand, counting down.
CACACACACACACACACACACACACACACACACACACACACACACACACACACACACTGGTGCCACAGACAATCTGACTAAAAACACCCCCAGCCTAACCTACTTTTAACAAACACACTCTCCACCAGTTCCCCACTTCTCATCTGTCAGTTCACGTCAGTGGAGTCAGTTTCCCTCTCTCTGGCACCAAGAGGTAAATCTTGTCAAAGGCGCCCCCGCCCCCACCACCCGCACCCCTCTCCTCTCCTTCTCCCACCTCCTCCACCCCCACCCTTCTTCTCTTCCTGTCAGTGAGCGATGAAGGGAGGTAATCCGCTTGCTGGCTTTCCATTGGCTCTCTCCAGCTGATGGCTACCTAATGTAATTGTCACCTCTTCAAAAGAAAAAAAATCTTTCTTCAGCCATGTAGACAGTTGCGCTGATTTATCTTCTCAGTTCGTTAACTGTGTGTCTGTGTGTATATCTGTGTTTCTGTGTGTTTGTGTGTCTGTGTGAGCGTGAGTGTGTGTATGTGTGTGATTGTTTTTGTTTGCTTGTTCAGTCAAACAGTATGTGTGAAGAAGAGAAACCCACCAGCCATAATTCCATTAAGGGTAAGACTAATTCAGTTCAGGAGCAAAAGGATGAGATGAGAAGTAGGAAAAATGATGGATATGTGTGTGTGTGTGTGTGTGTGTGTGTGTGTGTGTGTGTGTGTGTGTGTGCGTGTGTGTGTGTGCGTGTGTGTGTGTGTGCGTGTATGTGTGTGTGTGTGTGTGTGTGTGCATTAAGTGATGCCATCCAAATACACATTGGCACAAATCAGTCCGTTGTCAAACACAAATTAAGAGACACAGCATCTCGTACAGGCATACAACGCAATCTGCCCTGATGAACCATGGTACTGGAAAGAGATGAAGGACCATGTTTGTTGGTGTTATTTCCCTCAGTATCTCTTTGTCTATCTCTGTTTATCTATGTCCATCTCTCTGTCTCTCTGTCTATCTCTGTTTATCTATGTCCATCTCTCTGTCTATCTCTGTTCATGCATGTCCATCTCTCTGTCTCTCTGTCTATCTCTGTTTATGTATGTCCATCTATATGTCTCTCTGTCTGTGGCTTTGTTTCTCTGACTTTGTCTTTGTCTCTGTCTCTGTCTCTCTGTCTGTACGTCTGTCTCTGTCTGCTGTCTCTGTCTCTGTCTCTGTCTCTGTCTCTGTCTCTCTCTCTCTCTCTCTCTCTCTCTCTCTCTCTCTCTCTCTCTCTCATCCCAACCCATTTCGCTCACGCATCCTTCATCGAAGTCATACGTATATCTTGGCACATAATCAATTTGGTGTAAAACATAAATTGAGGGATACAGCATCTCATACTGGATCTGCACGCAAGCTTTACACCTCTTTCTCTCTTGCCATAAAACTTTCTCTGTGTCTTCCACTCACGTTCTTCTACCCCCCCACCCCCACCCCCCCCCACCCCCTACATCACACACCACACACTTTACAATACTGTTAAGAGCCAGGAGAAGTGCTGTACGTGCAGACAATTGATGACCAAACCACCCCCTTCCTGAGAGCCTCGGGTAGGCAAAATGGGTGTGGGTTGATCTGTGGAAATGGAGGTCGTCTTCTCACTATGCAGAGAAGATCCAGCGTGAGATGTTGCTCTGCTCTGTGACTGTGACTGTAGCATGGTGTTGGAAAAGGGCTGAATGCTGACAGTGTAATCCCATGTCTATCTCTCTTTCTGTCACAATGTCTCTCTGACACTTTCTCTGTCTATCTGTGTGAATCTGTCTATGTGTATATGTATAAATATGTATATATTTTTTTATATATCATATATTTATAAACATATATATCATCCAACCCCCTCTACTCCACATGTACACACATCCCTCAGAAAGATTTCTTCTATATGTCTGGACACACAATTAATCTGCTGTAAAACATAAGTTGACAGATATAGCCTGTCGTCAGTATTGGACAGACACACAAACCTAACGCCTCTTTCTCTCTTGCCATAAAACTTTCTCTGTGTCTTCCACACGTTCTTCTGCCACAGACCACAAACCTGGCCAGACTGGTAAGAGCCAGGAGAAGTGCTGTACGTGCAGACAATTGATGACCAAACCACCCCCTTCCTGAGAGCCTCGGGTAGACAAAATGGGTGTGGGTTGATCTGTGGAAATGGAAGTCGTCTTCTCACTGACCAGAGAGAGAACCAACCGTGGTTTATGTTCTGTTATGTTCTTTTCCACACAATACAATACAATACAGTGCAATATGATACAATCGTGACAATGAAAGTTGATTAGTGTACCTCCAATCTCTCTGTGTGTCTCTCTCTTTCTCTGTCTCTTCTCTCTGTCTCTCTCTCTGTCTCTATGACTCTGTTTATGTATCTGTCTCTTCCTCTCTCTCTGTCTGTCTATCTATCTTCTCTCTCTCTCTCTCTCTCTCTTCTCTCTCTCTCTCTCTCTCTATCTATCTCTCTCTCTCTCTCTGGCGACAGTTATACCCCTAGTCTGTCTGTGTCTCTCTGTCTCTATGTCTCTGTCTCTTTTTTTCTCCCTCTCTCATTCTCTCGACCAGTCCCCTTCCCCTCACACACACACACACCAGTCAGAAACATGTCATCCATGCATCTTAATCTGTTGTAATATATAAATTGAGAGATACAGCATCTGGTCAGTACTGGTCTGGCATACAAACCTCACGGCTCTTAACCTCTTGCCATAAACCTGTATTCGTGTCTTCTGCTCACGTTTTTCTGTCCATCGCAGACCACAAACCTGGCCAGACTGGTAAGAGCCAGGAGAAGTGCTGTACGTGCAGAAAATTGATGACCAAACCACCCCCTTCCTGAGAGCCTCGGGTAGACAAAATGGGTGTGGGTTGATCTGTGGAAATGGAAGTCGTCTTCTCACTGACCAGAGAGAGAACCAACCATGGTTTATGTTCTGTTATGTTCTTTTCCACACAATACAATACAGTACAATACAATACAGTGCAATATGATACAATCGTGACAATGAAAGTTGATTAGTGTACCTCCAATCTCTGTGTGTGCGTCTCTCTTTCTCTGTCTCTTCTCTCTGTCTCTCTCTCTGTCTCTATGACTATGTTTATGTCTCTGTCTCTTCCTCTCTCTATCTGTCTATCTATCTTCTCTCTCTTTCTCTCTCTCTCTCCCTCTCTCTCTAATCTGATCCATCTTCCTCACGCACCAGTCAACGAGGCCATCCATACATTTTGGCACACAGTTAATCTGTTGTAATACATGGAGTGACACAGAAAGCATCTCGTCATTATTGGACAGGCACGCAAACCTTACATCTCTTTCTCTTTTTTCCAGAAACCTTTCTGTCTTCCACTCACGATCTCTTATCCCCCCAAATCACAGACCGTACACTTGACCAGACAGGTAAAGAGCCAGGAAAATCACTGTGCATGCAGAGAATTAATGACGGAACCATCCTTTTGTAAAAGCCTAATATCCCTGTCGAACTAGACACATCTTCCCCAGTAAAAAAAAAAAAATGTGTTAGTTTAAAGGGTTAAGCGACCGATAGGGGATTAAGTGCACAGGAAATCAGCTCAGCTGACTTGCGCAGTTGTACTGCGAGCCACGACTGGTCAGAGCTACCACGTGGCGGCAGAGTTAAAACGTCAGGTTTAGTGAGGAGAGAGTAAGTCGACAGCAAGATACCACGTGGCAGCAGAGTTAAAACGTCATGTTTAGTGAGGAGAGAGGCAGTCGACAGCAAGATACCACGTGTTGGCAGAGTTAAAACGTCATGTTTAGTGAGGAGAGAGGCAGTCGACAGCAAGATACCACGTGTTGGCAGAGTTAAAACGTCAAGTTTAGTGAGAAGAGAGGCAGTCGATAGCAAGATACCACGTGGCGGCAGAGTTAAAACGTCAGGTTTAGTGAGGAGAGAGGCAGTCGACAGCAAGATACCACGTGGCAGTAGAGTTCAAACGTCAAACGTCAAGTTTAGCGAGGAGAGAGGCAGTCAACAGAAAGATACCACGTGGCAGCAGAGTTAAAACGTCAAACGTCAAGTTTAGTGAGGAGAAAGGCAGTCGACAGCAAGATACCACGTGGCGGCAGAGTTAAAACGTCAGGTTTAGTGAGGAGAGAGGCAGTCGACAGCAAGATACCACGTGGCAGTAGAGTTCAAACGTCAGGTTTAGTGATGAAAGAGGCAGTCGACAGCAAGATCCGCAGAGCACGTGCGGGACACTTCAGCCGTGTGCTGAACTCGAGGGGCGTTCATCGCCATTGTGGGAGACTGGATAGGTCTGGGGGGGGAGGGTGTGTGCTGTGGACTGGTTAGGTGTGGGGAAGGGTGTGTGCTGTAGACTTGTACAGCATTATTGAAACCTGTTGAGGTATGTGATATTGCTGGGGATTTATTTTGTTTTTCATTCTGTTATGGCGATGAATAGCATCCCTGAGTTATCCATGTATCTACATAAGTAACGGCAAGAATGTCGTGCTCGTATGTATTATGTGATTTTTTTTTTTGATTTTTTTTTTTGATTTTTTTTTTTTTTTGCTATGTCGATTTTGTTAATTATACTTGGATATAGTTACAAAATTCGTACTTTTATTTCAATCTGAAACAAAGATTAATTCGTCGATATTTTGTCGAGTTAAATAAATGAACATGTATAAATGAATGATGGATAAATATTATGTCTTATTTTGTGCAAAGTCATACTTATTTTCCTGTGTCATGTTTGCCACTTTTGCTCAGTGGAGCAGAGTTCTTGTGTGTGCATGTGCGGTACTCCGACATTGCCACCGTAAACAGCAAATCTTTTGGACTGTGGTTCAAAATTTAGATACATTTTTATTCTCTTTTTTTAAGAAAATAAATTCATAGGTTTATTCATTTATTGAAGATTAATTTTGATACTTTTTTTATTTAATTTCTTGAAAAGAGAATTCTAATATGATACCCGCCAGTGGCACACTGTCTGAGGGGGTGCACATGGACATGCAAGGACAGGCGAGGCTTTTGCCAGGCACTAGTGCCTGTTCAAGTCTGCCGTGAAGGGTTAGGGCTTCTGTTGTTTCATCCCCATCTCCTGTGGAGGTCGGCGCGGTATCGATAGTGGCAGCGATGGTTGGTGCTTGAAGCTGGAGGCTGGCAGCGAGACCCAGGAAATGACATGGGTCGTGCTGCATTTTGGTTGAGGATGACCACCAATTTTTTTAAGTTCCTTTGGTCATCCCCAGTGATGATGAAGTTTATGGCCAGCCTGACCGAAGCGATGAATTGCCAGTCACCGAGTGAAACAATCTGTGGTTGCACAGGAAAGGAAATACCATGTCATAATCATCGCCCATTCTGTCGTTCCACGGACACCAGTCATTATCATCACCCATGGCTTTATTTTGAATAATTATTTTGTATTTTTAAATTATAACATTTAACGTTCGACTTCAGATGTGTTGGTGTTCTGGGAATGATTATTTCTGTTTGTTTGTTTGTGTATTTCTCCCTCACTGTCTTTCGACCCTGGCAGCCACTGCTAAGAAAATGGCCCAGTTGTGAGGCCACTGTTAGGTTGTAGAACATTGCGGGCTGACACCTTGGGTAAACAAAATAGTGTGGATTGCACTGTGGAAATGGAGGACGTCTTCTCCTCGCTTTAGAAGAGAGGAACCAGCCTCGGTTTGTTGCTCTGCTTTGTTTTTTTTCAGTCCACTGCGATTGTAACATGGCGTTTGAAAGGTCTGAATGGTGACAGTCATACCCCAGTCTGTCTTTTTCTCTGTCTCTGTGTATGTGTGTGTGTGTGTGTGTGTGTGTGTGTCTGTCTGGTGACAGTGATACCCCAGTCTGTCTCTGTCTCTCTCTCTCTCTCTCTCTCTCTCTCTCTCTCTCTCTCTCTCTCTCTCTCTCTCTCTCTCTCTGGTGACAGTTATACCCCTAGTCTGTCTGTGTCTCTCTGTCTCTGTCTTTTTCTTTCTCCCTCTCTCATTCTCTCGGCCAGTCCCCTTCCCCTCACACATACACACAACAGTCAGAAAGATGCCATCCATACATCTTAATATGTTGTAATATATAAATTGAGAGATATAGCATCTGGTCAGTACAGATCTAGCATCTGGTCAGTACTGGTCTGGCATACAAACCTCACGGCTCTTAACCTCTTGCCATAAACCTGTATTCGTGTCTTCTGCTCACGTTTTTCTGTCCATTGCAGACCACAAACCTGACCAGACTGGTAAGAGCCAGGAGAAGTGCTGTACATGCAGAGAAGATCCAGTGTGAGTTTATGTTCTGCTCTGTTCTGTTCAGTCCCCATGGAAAGGGCTAAATGGTGATAAAAGAAATTTTACTGGTATACTCCCTATCACTCTATCTCTGTGTATGCCTGACCCTCTCTCTCTCTCTCTCTCTCTCTCTCTCTCTCTCTCTCTCTCTCTCTATCTATCTATCTATCTATCTATCTATCTCTATCTCTCTCTCTATCTATCTATCTATCTACTGACAGAAATTCAGTAACATCAGTGACAGGATGAGGGAAGGAGCATAACATCACACACACACACACACACACACACACACACACACACACACACACAAGCTTGCACGCACGCACATGCATATACACACTCACACGTACACAAATCCTGCATTCCCCTAATGAGTAACTCTGTAAGCAACCACTTCCTCCAACCGGAAGTCATTTTTTTTTAAATAACTGGTACGACTAAGCAGCACCTGTTTTGCCTGTCATGCTGTCTGATACTGACTGATTACCAGCTGAAGAAAAACAATATGAACTTTACGCGCGCGTGCACACACACACACACACACACACACACACACACACACACACACACACACACACACACACACACACACACACACACACACCACACACACACACACACACACACACACACACACACACACACACACACACACACACACACACACCTGTCTCAGTGTCTCATTGAGAACCCTCACTATTCGTCTTTAATTGCCAGCTGAAGACAAATTTTAAAAAAACAAAACAAATATCGACTCATGACAATGGGAAGTACGTTATGCATACAAGGATGATGTCTCTTAATGGACGTAGGTGCGCACACACACACACACACACACACACACACACACACACACACACACACACACACACACACACACACACACACACACACACACACACACACACACACACACACACACACACATATATATATATATATATATATATATATATATATATATATGTATGTATATATACAAATATAAACATATGCACACAAACACACACATACAAAAATACATATTTTTACACACATATACGCGCACGCACTCATGCACACACGCACTCACAAACCTGCAGGCATACACACACACACACACACACACACACACACACACACACACACACACACACACACACACACACACACACACACACACACACACACACACACACACACACACACACACACACACACACACACACACCTCTATGCCGCGTAGTTTCATCATCGTAAAAAAACAAATAGAGCTTGGGCATTTCATGTTTACACGCGCGCGCGCACACGCACACGCGCGCGCGCACACACACACACACACACACACACACACACACACACACACACACACACACACACACACAAACAGAGAGAGACAGAGAGATAGAGAGAGACAGAGAGAGAGACTTATCTCAGTGAACCATGCAGTTACCCTGACGCACAGCTTAATCATTGTAAAAGACAAACGGAGCTTGAGCACTGCACGTTCAACTAATCACTTCCCCAGGCCCTCTCTCTCTCTCTCTCTCTCTCTCTCTCTCTCTCTCTCTCTCTCTCTCTGTCTCTGGAGATGCATCTCTCTCTTTGGAAATCTACGTGTTTTGTTTTGTGTTGTGCCTTTTGCGCTGCGTTGTACTGTGTTGTGTTGTGTTGTGTTGTGTTGTGTGGTATTGTGTTGTGTTGTGTTGTGTGGTATTGTGTTGTGTTGTGTTGTGTGGCGTTGTACTGTGTTGTGTTGTGTGGCGTTGTACTGTGTTGTGTTGTGTGGCGTTGTATTGTGTTGTGTTTTGTGGCGTTGTGCTGTGTTGTGTTGTGTTGTGTGGCGTTGTACTGTGTTGTGTGGCGTTGTACTGTGTTGTGTTGTGTGGTTTTGTGTTGTGTGGCGTTGTACTGTGTTGTGTTGTGTGGCGTTGTACTGTTTTGTGTGGCGTTGTGTTGTGTTGTGTTGTGTTGTACTGTGTTGTGTTGCGTTGTGTTGTGTTGTGTGGCGTTGTGTTGTGTTGTACTGTGTTGTGTTGTGTTGTACTGTGTTGTGTTGCGTTGTGTTGTGTTGTGTTGTGTGGCGTTGTGTTGTGTTGTGTGGCGTTGTACTGTGTTGTGTTGTGTTGTGTTGCGTTGTGTTGTGTTGCGTTGTGTTTTGTTGTTATGTGTTGTGTGGCGTTGTGTCGTGTTGTGTTGTACTGTGTTGTGTTGTGTTGCGTTGGGGGTGTAGTGGTGGTGGTGGTGGTGGCGTGTGTGTGTGTGTGTGTGTGTGTGTGTGTGTGTGTGTGTGTGTGTGTGTGTGAAGGAGGGAGAGGGAGTAGAGAGAGAGAGAGAGAGAGAAATAAAGAGAGAATGTGACCACAGACAGACAGGCCGGAACACAGAGAGGAAAAACAGAAAAACGTAGAGAGAGACCTCATTCATACCTTCCATTCACCTTATTTTACTGGCCAGAATCACAAATCACATGTTTGTTTCGGACAGACGGTGAGAAATGGGTGAGTGTGTGGAATAAAGAGGAGCTACAAAATAAAACAGGCCAACAGGCCAACACTGAATGCGTGACAATCTATGAAAACATGGATTCCGTTTCCATGCTGTGTGTGCTTCTGTGTGTGTAGTCTTGCACTCTTAACATTATTTGCGCTAGCGCAGATTTAGCAGCACAAGAACTGAACTCAGTCTGTGTGTCTGTCTCTTTCTCTCGACTTCAGGACTGGCTGGGAGAAATGCTGGAATCCAAATCGCACAATAGCTGTGTACATTAAACTAGATAAGAATAAGAATGTAGCATTATTGAAACCGGCAACATAGACGTCGACTCAAAGTTTTGTCAGATATTCCTGATCTTCTGGGATGACACCATGCATTCTTGTGCAAAAGTGGATTTTACAAATTGCTCATAACGCATATTTTTGACATTTCGAAATGAACAAATATCATGTTACAATTATGTGCTATGATCACGAAAAAAATGTTGTTGAAATACTCTTTCTTTTTATTTGACTGTGTCTGTAAATCTTCATCTTCAAACACACACACACACACACACACACACACACACACACATACATACATGCGCGCGCGTGTGTGTGCGCGCGCGCATGCATGTGTGCATGCACAGAGAGATACAGGCAGACAGACAGACAGACAAACACACACATATATATAGCCATACTGAGAACTCTATCAGCCAAAACCAGGTTTAAACACAAAATATCTGTTTTGCATCTTACAAACTGTACACAACGAAAGAGAGAAGCCCTCATAACGGAAGAACGAAAACTAAAAGAACCGAGCAACAATTACAGCTCATTATCCGCTTTGAGACACAGCCCTAGGTGTTCACAGATGGCATCACACCATTGGTTGTTGTCCCAAGGCGACCAGAAAGGAGAGCCTGACCATGAATCCAATTCTCCTGGTTTCTCACCGGTGTGGCCAAGCGTGTGAATTGTGATGTTGGAGGATAAAGGAACGTGATTGGAACATATAGATGGGGACAGAGAGAATGCTATAGCGAGTGAAAGAACGAGCAAACGAGCGAGGGAGAGAGAGAGAGAGATGAAGAGAATAGATGTTGGAGAGAGGGAGGCAGACGGACAGTCACACACAGAGGCAATAAGCCCAAGACAGAGACTATTCAGCGGATTCAGCAGTATAGTAACTCAGTCTATCTGTCTGTCTGTCTGTGAAAACGTGCGTATGTGCGTATAGGAGACACAGACAGACTTGCAGAACCAGTTCCAGAGACAGTTACACAAAGATACACACACACTCGAAGTCTTCTCCATGAAACCGGTGTAGCCCAGAAGATGGGTTTTCCTGATCACCGCCCCCACACCCCTCTCCCTCGCCCCACCCCTCATAATTCATAAGCTTCCTCTGAACCATGGACTTAAGGTCAGACAATGTTCATATTTTTCCATATAAGCTTTTTTTGTTCTCTCTCTCTCTCTCTCTCTCTCTCTCTCTCTCTCTCTCTCTCTCTCTCTCTGTACTGGCAGCATTGATGCAATCGTCATTTTTAGAACATTGTGTGTTTACTTGTTGTCCCCCAACCCTCTAACAAACGTAGACTGGGGAATTGATCCCAGCTCTTGTTTTCCTGAATTATTCAGCTGTTCATTACCTGTGTCATCCAAATTCCATGGCCAGCATTGTTCTGCTAATTCTGCCTTGTGCATGATGTATGTGCCGTGTGGTTTTTGAGGCGTGTTCTCTTCACGTTCCTTCGTCAAGTTGGGCAGTGTCTTTTCCAAGGGGCAATGTCTTTCCCAAGGGGAAGTGTCTTTCCCGTGGGGCACAGAAACCAGTGTGGGTATTGGATATATGTCGACAACGGGGAAAAACCTACGGTTAAGAATGCATGTGATGGATTTACGCACACAACAGAACTGGGGTAAAATGTGCAGGCAGACTCTCTCTCTCTTTGTCCTTGTCTGTTTCTGTCTCTGTGGTTGTCTTCAATTCTTTCTGTTGCTGTTTGTCCCCTCTCTCTCTCTCTCTCTCTCTCTCTCTCTCTCTCTCTCTCTAACAAAGTCGCTATCATTATCTGTGTATTTTTTCTCTTATTTCTAGACCACCTTAGTTCTGTTCCCGCTACCTGTTTTAAAGCTCTTCACCATTTCACAGTCACACCCCAAAACAGATTTCCATGGTGACCTCTCCTCTTCTGCTGTTCTGCTCGTGAAAGTGATGGTCTTGTATAAATGTAAGATTGCAGTTATCATGACATTCATTGTCGTTTTTTTGTGATTGCCATCTGATGTCAACAAGCTAGCCATATCCGGCATGTGTCCCTGTGGAGAAAATGTGTTATCTCTTATCAAGCCCCTGCTGCCTGGATCCCTTGTCGCTTTGCTGTTACTGACACCGTCACGATTGATTATTCATCAAGTCATCTGAATGCTTTCTTCTTTAAGCCATTCACTCCACTTCTTCATAAGCCTAATAGTGCTCCTTTCCAACTTCGGACTGTTTGTCTCTGTGTCTGTCTCTCTGTCTCTGTCTCTCCGTATAATTTCTCTCTCTCTCTCTCTCTCTCTCTCTCTCTCTCTCTATATATCTCTCTCTTTCTCTCCTTTTGATAAAGTTGCTTTCATTATCTGTTCGTTTGTTCTTTTATTTCTAGACTACCATAGTTCTGTTCTCACTGCCTGACCAAAGACCCATCAAGATCACACAGTCCACAGCTGTGCTGTGTAGGTCTAGATATCCGACCAGTCATTTACTGTATATTAGTTTGTACGATCTCACCTTGATTTTAGTCACTCAGGACTGTCAGTTTTCCTCCTTTCTTTCTCTCGCAGAAACCACACCTGATATCGAGTGAGGTTCTGATGGCTCAGCCTACAGCTTTCGTCATTAGAAATGTGGTCTCTTTGCAATCACCAGCCTCCTCAATGTGAGAACTTTCCGCTTGTTTCAGTTTCAGTTACAGTCTCTCAAGGAGGCGTCATTGCGTCCAGACAAATCCATATACGCCACACCACATCTACTGGGCAGATGCCTGACCAGCAGCATAACCCACCGCGCTTTGTCAAGTCGTGAGTGCATGCTTATAAATCGGGTTGTGTACCTATCAGAGTGGATATGACATTTTGCCATAGGACAACACTCTCGTTTTCATGGGTTCGTTTTCAGCGCACCAAGTGCGTGCTGCACACGGGACCTCGGTTTATCATCTCAATCAAATGACAGATGCTCTGTTTGATTTTCCGCTTGTAACATTTAGATAATGTCGGCAGCGATAAACGCGGTCATCGTCGTCTCTTCTGTCCTTCATACGGAGAGAGAGTTAGTGAAAGAGGCTCTTCAAATTCTGCATCTTAAATCAGAAATCTGATTAAATCAGAAATCACTAAACTCTTCCTCTGTTATTCTACGCACGAAGATTATAGTCTACTATTACTGTAAAAATGCCTTCATCCTTACATTCCTCGACATTTACTGTGATCCCCATCTCCTGTCAACTTACGTGTAAACTAAAGCGAGCCATACATATTCAGCAACAGTCTCCCTGTGGGGAAAATTCGTTATTTCTTATCAGACCCCTGCTGTCAGGAGCCCATGTCGCTTTGATGTCACCGACACAGTCACACTTGGTTATTCTGAAAGTAATCCGAATGCTTTCCGCTTCAAGCCATTCACCCCTTTCCTTCATCAGCCTGATAGCCGTGCACCATGCGAACTCTGGGCTGTCTGACTTGCCTGTTTGTTTGTGTCTGTATATGTTTCTCTCTGTCTGTCTCTGTATTTGTTTTTCTCTCTCTCTTTCTCTTTTCTCTTCTCTTAGTGCATACAGGGGTATGTGTGTGTGTATGCGATCGAGTAAGTGTGTGTGTGTGTGTGTGTGTGTGTGTGTGTGTGTGTGTGCGTGCGTGCGTGTGCCAGCGACTATTTTTTTTATTTGCGTGTGAACTTACTACTGCTCATCTGTGATGTTGCTATTTTGATTATGTGGTTATCCTCCATGTCCTCAAAGGGATGAAAAGACTGAAGTTATATTAGTGTTTGTAAGCTCTGTGTGTGTGTGTGTGTGTGTGTGTGTGTGTGTGTGTGTGTGTGTGTGTGTGTGTGTGTGTGTGTGTGTGTGTCCGTCTGTACGTGTGTGTGTGTGCACGTGATTGATTGCACTTAGAGATCTAGTATTATGCTGATACCCGTTGATATAAAAGATGTAAGTATTCTGGGATCTACTGTAGGTTAAGTTGCATTGACTAACCATGAAAGACATAGCTATTATTGTCATGACAAAGATAACAATGGCGGTTTTGTTTCCATCATCAGTAGTCATTGAAGTAGTTGTAGCTGCAGTCCCAGCAGCAACAAAAGCCACAGTAGTAGCGATATCATGATGAAGAAATGATATTTTCACCGTAAAAAAAACAACACAACATTTGTTTACATCCTGCCCTCATAAAAGGTAAACAGCTTGTTTATCAAACAACGCAAAACAAATGATAGATATTACAAATGTTTACATCCAACAGAAGAAAACCTAAAAAAAACGACGAAGAAGAAAAATGAAATGATGCAGAAAAATGAAGATGGAAAAAAGCATCACCATGCCACCCTCCTAACCTACACATTCATCCCCCACCCCCACCCCCATCCCACCCCCATCCCCCCACACCCCTCGGATCATGCAGTCACCACAAACACAGTTGTGTGGAAAGTCTCAGACAAAAAACAGCAACAACAAAAAGCCGTCAAACTTCTTCTTCTTCTTCTTCTGTGTTCGTGGGCTGCAACTCCCACGTTCACTCGTATGCACACGAGTGGGCTTTTACGTGTATGACCGTTTTTACCCCGCCATGTAGGCAGCCATACTCCGTTTTCGGGGGGCCATCAATCGATTCATAGACTGAACGGACAGGTACTTTATTCGTTACACCTGTATCTTATCTGCACTCACCGCCAACAGATTTCCCAAAGCAAGAGATTTACATGTACTTCATGCCAAAGAATCGTGTTGCAAAACATGAGAGAGTTGTCTTTTTATCTTCTCTAATTGGATTCATTTTTCAAATCGCTAACATTTTGATGGGGAAACAAGTATCCCTCGCCATAAATAGAAAGGTGATATGACATTTTGGCACAAAGTGCTTCCTTGACAGAGCATTCATGTGAAAAAAATATGTTGTGTCGAGAAAATAATGCAACACTTCTTTTAAATCGTAATAGCAGCTCTTGTTGCACAACATTTCTTGAAATACACAGTATACGCCGCGCTATAGAACATTGCAGAAAACAGTGCAACTCAGTACAGTGGCAATAATATTAATAATAATAATGATAATAATGATGATGATGATGATGATGATATCCGTATATCGTTGAATCTTATGCAGAGACAAATCAAAGTGATTACACACCAGTCATTCACTCGCACGCATTACCCAAGACGAAAAATAAAACTTATCAACGAATCGACTTATTAACAAAACCAAAACAAATCATAAAGAAATACATAATAGATAGAAAATACACGTAAATATACGCTGGAGAAACTGTATACCAGGAAGAGTTAGGGGAAGAATCAGTATTAGTATCAGTAGCTCAAGGAGGCGTCTTGCGTTCGGACAAATCCACATACGCTACACCACATCTGCTAAGCAGATGCCTGACCAGCAGCGTAACCCAACGCGCTTAGGGGAAGAAGCGAAGGGGAGTGGATGGCTATTTTAGGAAG
>NC_134893.1:28252100-28257100 GCF_041734735.1 Babylonia areolata | reverse complement strand
TCTGATTGAGGTTCTCCATGTGGAAAGTACATGATCTGATTGAGGTTCTCCATGTGGAAAGTACATGATCTGATTGAGGTTCTCCATGCGGAAAGTACATGATCTGATTGAGGTTCTCCATGTGGAAAGTACATGATCTGATTGAGGTTCTCCATGCGGAAAGTACATGATCTGATTGAGGTTCTCCATGCGGAAAGTACATGATTTGATTGAGGTTCTCCATGTGGAAAGTACATGATCTGATTGAGGTTCTCCATGCGGAAAGTACATGATTTGATTGAGGTTCTCCATGTGGAAAGTACATTATCTGATTGAGGTTCTCCATGTGAAAAGTACATGATCTGATTGAAGTTCTCCATGCGGAAAGTACATGATCTGATTGAGGTTCTCCATGCGGAAAGTACATGATCTGAGGTTCTCCATGTGGAAAGTACATGATCTGATTCAAGTTTTCCATGTGGAAAGTACATGATCTGATTGAGGTTCTCCATGCGGAAAGTACATGATCTGATTGAGGTTCTCCATGTGGAAAGTACATGATCTGATTGAGGTTCTCCATGCGGAAAGTACATGATCTGATTGAGGTTCTCCATGCGGAAAGTACATGATCTGATTGAGGTTCTCCATGTGGAAAGTACATGATCTGATTGAGGTTCTCCATGTGGAAAGTACATGATCTGATTGAGGTTCTCCATGCGGAAAGTACATGATCTGATTGAGGTTCTCCGTGCGGAAAGTACATGATCTGATTGCAGCAGGAGCAAGCGATAACTGTTTCATCTTTTGGAGACTCGTCAGGTTGGGACCCCTAGAAATGTCACACAAAGAAAGTATCCAGTGTGTTGATACAGAGAGCAGTATCAGAGGAATCCAACTTTGAAATACGCATGAGCACCAAGTGCTGAAAAGAGAGAACATCTGCACACGAAAACTGTAAGACAAAAGCATTGGACAAAAACATTGAACATGATACTGGTCATTTTGATCATTTTGATTTGTTTCCAAAAAATGCAAATGCACACACATCCACACACGCGTGCGCGCCCGCACACACACACACACACGCGCGCGCGCGCGCGTTTTACACAAACTTACTCAACTATCTGACCTACCTTGTTACAGCTCAATACTGTACCCCTTCCCATCTCTCAAATTACTTGAGTGGAATCAGTCTCCAACTCTGGCACGAAGATATGAAGATGTTGAAGATGTAAGTCTTGTCAGCGCTCTTCTCCCCCCCCCCCCCCATCTCCCCCCCCCCCCAACCCCCCCCCTCGCCCCCCCCCCCCACCCACCACAACCCCCCCCCCCCCCCCCTACTCTTCGTCATCCGGTCTGCCACCTTTTCCCCTTTCCTGGCTCCTCACACCCCCCCACACCCAACCCCACCCCCTTCTTTCTCCACATGTCTGTCCTGACAACTTCTCCGTCTTCCATTCTGGCTCTGTCAGTGAGCGATAAAGGGAGGTAATCCACTTGCTCTTTTTTTCCATTGGCTCTCTCCAGTTCATGGTTGCCTAATGTAATTGTCACCTCTGTCCAAAGAAAAAACCGAAGAAAGGAAATATTCAAAAAATCACTTTGAATAAAAATTCTTTACCTCTGATTAATTTTGTGTTTTCATTTGGTTGGTTGGTTGGTTGGTTGGTTGGTTTCCTTGCTGGTTTAACTCTTTCCATACGAACGGCGAAAGAGACGACGTTAACAGCGTTTCACCCCAATTACCATCATCAAAATATTGCAAGCGGAAGGCTCTTATACTGAAGAGGTGAATGTTGACAAAGAATACCACAATTCTGACGACGGAAGCTAAAGGTTGGGTCATTCAGACACCCACTGAACATCCGAGAGGTCTGTGTAGAGGAGAAGAGAGGACTGGCCGTACTGAGTGAGTTAATCTTGGCATTTGTGTGAAGAAGAGGAATTGGCTTTCGCTATGCATGGGCTACCAACCGTAGATCATTGAGGAGAAGAATAATTCACTTCAGAAGACGAAGGAGGTGCAGGGGAGGTGAACTGGGGTTCCTGTGGCCAGTTTTAATAAAGGTCTGTAATAGGTCTTCTCCACGTGCTGTCTTTGTGTTGTCATTGTGACTGACTTCATGACCGTCATTGTCGCTTTCCTCTTTGTCACCATTCTTCGTTATCATCATTATCACAAACACACATGTGCGTACAGAGAAAGTTAGGGGCATGCACACACACACACACACACACACACACACACACACACACACACACACACACACACGTGGAGACTGAAACAGTCAAACAGACAGCCAGACAGAGAAAGAGTGCAACCAGTTGGGGTTTTTTTTAACACCCTCGCCACTAAACCCTCTTCCGTTCCTGTCCTTTATATATAAATCTCCTCACTGAAAACCCCTTCCAATTTTCCACCAAGTGATAAAGTCTTCTTCCGGACTTCCTTCACGAAAGATCTCATTGGCACGCCCCCCCCCCCCCCCCCCCCGCCCCCCCCCCCCCCCCCCCCCCCCCCCCCCCCCCCCCCCCCCCCCCACCGCCCACCCCCCATCCCCACCCCCACCCCCCACACACACACACATCCCCCCGCACCCCACACCCTCATCCCTCCCCCTCCTTGTCTGCCAGTCCGGCGCTGCACGATACAGATGTATAGATGAAGGGAGAAAATCGCTGTTTCCTCCGGCTGTGTTCTTGACGTGGGCTGTCCACAGCACTTCCTGCCTCCTTGTGAGAAACTGCTTTTTTGGACAGCCAGTCTCATTTGTTTTCTGCCGTGTTCTATCTCTGAGTGTGTGTGTGTGTATTATCTGTCTGTATCTGTAGTTATCAATCTGTCTGCCTGCCTGTCTCCTGTATGTCTATCTACCTGTCTGCCTGTCTGTCTGTCCGTGTGTCTTTCTATCAATCTGTCTGTGTTTATGCCTGATATATTACGTGTGCATGAATTAAGCATGAATGTGAGTGTACGTGTGTGCGTGTGTGTGTGTGTGTTTGATGCTGGATGTGTTTGTTCGTCCTTTCATTCATCCTTTCGTTATTTGATTCAATCATTCACTGACACAAAAGTTGGAAATGACTTTCATTCGGCGCACTTCAACTGGAGACGCCTGGAGGCGAAAATGGGAGCTGTCACTCACTTCCTTCAATTTCCACGGGGTCCACGGGATGACACACAGCCTGTGTGATGGCAGTTTTGCTGCACGTGATATCTCTCTCCGTTCTGTTCGGGATTGTGTGTGTGTGTGTGTGTGTGTGTTGCAGTCGACATAGCTTTGAAGAACAACTGACAGTTTTGTTGTTGTTGTTATTGTTTGTGTTTGTTTTTTTGTTTTTTTTTTTCTTTCTTTCTTTTGCCTCGGAAGAGACACACAACTGAATTGCGTTTGTGTTTTATCCTATTCAGTGGTAGTTAATGAGCTTAATGTCTGTCTGTCTGTCTGTCTGTCTGTCTGTGTATGCTACGTAACTGTTATTCTGTTACAATTAAACAGACAATGTAGGAATAAATGAATGAACATCATTATCTGCTTCTTCTTCTTCTTCTTCTCCTCCTTCTTTATACTCTCATCCTATGGTTTTTATTCCTCTCCCTCATTTCATCATATTTCCTTTGCTCTGTTTTCAACATCGCCGTTTAGTTATTTAAAAGACTCTTATAAACATTGAAAATAATAATTCGGGAATAAAATATATTGTTGATATCGGATCCATAATGCGTTGATGATGTTTCCAAATTCTTTTTATTTTAATTAAAAACCAGTGTCAGAATGGATCAAGAAAAGAAGGCGGAGAAGGAGGGAGAATAGGAGAGAGAGGAGAAAGATAAGGCGGAGAAGGAGGAGGACGAGGAGAAGCAGAAGAAGGAGGAGGAGAAGGACGAGGAGGACGAGGAGAAGCTAAAGAAAAAGGAGGAGGAGATGCAGAAGAAGCAGGAGGAGAAGAAGGAGGAGGACGGGGAGTAGCAAAAGAAGAAGGGGGAGGACGAGGAGACGCAGAAGAAGCAGGAGGAGAAGAAGGGGGAGGACGAGGAGAAGCAGAAGAAGAAGGAGAAGGAGGACGGGGAGTAGCAAAAGAAGAAGGAGGAGGACGAGGAGACGCAGAAGAAGCAGGAGGAGAAGAAGGAGGAGGACGAGGAGACGCAGAAGAAGCAGGAGGAGAAGAAGGAGGAGGACGAGGAGAAGTAGTAGAAGCAGGAGGAGGAGAAGGAGGAGGACGAGGTGAAGTAGAAGCAGAAGGAGGAGGATAACGAGGATAACGAGGAGAAGTAGAAGAAGAAATCAACAGCATGAGACCAGGTTTTCCCCAAGGAATCCGAACGTTCCCAACACGAACAGGGTGGATTTGGCAGCTGATGAAGCCATTGTTTTTCGTTTTGACACATCAATTTTACATGGTGATGCAGAATTAGAAGTTCTTTTGGATATGTGTTATCTTAATTCATGTTCACTTTTATTTTTCAAAAGGCACTCACTTTCAGTAAATAATGTGGCATTCAGGTAGAAACACTGTTTTAAAAGTATCGAAGATTGTTTATAAATAAAGCCAAAGAATCATGTCTGCACACGGGTGAGTGTGTTCAAGCCCACGATCGTCATCATCATTTACAGCAGCATTATCGTCATCATCATCAACATTAAGATCGTCATCATCATCTACAGCAGCATTATCGTCATCATCATCAACATCAAGATCGTCATCATCATTTACAGCAGCATTATCGTCATCATCATCAACATTAAGATCGTCATCATCATCAACATCAAAATTGGCAACAGCATCTACAGCAGCGCAGCATTATCGTCATCATCATCAACATCAAGATCGTCATCATCATCAACAGTAGCATTATCGTCATCATCATCAACATCAAGATCGTCATCATCATCAACAGTAGCATTATCGTCATCATCATCAACATCAAGATCGTCATCATCATCGTCGTCGTCATAAAACAACACCAGTTTCTATGCAGAGAATTCGTTTCCAACATCAGTTTATCACGATTAATTTTG
>NC_134893.1:28199600-28237100 GCF_041734735.1 Babylonia areolata | reverse complement strand
GCATGTGAGTAATCCCACAAGCGCGTGTGTGCGCGTCAGTGGGGGAAAGAACAATATAGAAGTGTCCTGGCGTCGAAGGAATAATCAGGCGTCGATGTTCTTGTTTTTGTAAGAGTTCGGCGAGATAGGAATTGCCCCAACTTCCACTTGAACGCTTCGAAGCGAGACACTTTATCCATACTTCTCTCTCTCTCTCTCTCTCTCTCTCTCTCTCTCTCTCTCTCTCTCTCTCTCTCTCTCTCTCTCTCTGTGCGCCACACACACACATACACACACACACACTCTCTCACACACACACACACACACACACACACACACACACACACACACACACACACACGTACGCACGCACGCACGCACGCACACACAGAGAGAAAGAGAGAGACAGACAGACAGACAGACAGACAGACAGAGATGCACACTCACACATACACTCAGATATACACAGACCGCGGGACTTTTCTTTTTCTTCTTTCTCCCCTTTACATTAAATATATGTGCTATTGAAACTGGTGTATATTAGCAAGTACAGACTGGAAGAATGGGCCATACCCAAAATCGTAATCCTAAAATGAAAAACGTTTTGAGTTCTTTGTTCTGAGTTCTCTCTTGATAGCAGATTCTGCAGTTTCGTTTTAACAGTTCTCCGTTTGATTTGGTTTCTCTCAAATGTGTCAGCTGCTTTTTTACGAATCTGAACGTGGCCTAGACTGGTTTTTAAAAAATGCAGCAGGTGCAAAAACAGTTGTGTGTCAGGGATGTGTTGAAGCAAAGGTTAGTTTTGGCTTGGGTCTGCACACAGGGGAAACCTTTTGCAAGGAATGCAGCAACTGATGCCAGCATTTCCAAATTTTATCGAGCACTCGCTGGTTAGTTTTAAAGCTGTCCCAAACTGAAAATACTGGAATAACTTGATGGGATATTTGGCAGAGTATTGATAAGGCCAGGAGTGTACATAGGTAACATGAATCAATATTTGATCGTGTGGGCTAACTTCCTGTTGTTGGCTGATATCAGAAAAATCGATCTTTAGTTGTTTTGTTTTCTGGTTGTTTGTTTGTTGTTGTTTTTCAAAACGAAAAAAAAATTTATTAAAACGAAAGTGCGTAGTAAGATGGTGATATCAAATCATGTTGAACCTTCGTTTGGAACGCACTCGGAAGCTGAGCACAGCAAGCAACGTACTGAAAGACGATTTTTTTTAAGTTGAAGAATTTTTAAGGACATTTAGAAGGAAAAAAAACAACTCTAAAACGTTTTGTATGTAAGAGAGTATGTAATCTCGTACATTATGGATTTGTGCCGGCACCCGCCCCCACCCTGTCTCCTTCTTACTAGTCATCTTCCCTCCAATCCCATCCGAACTGACCCTGTTCCCAGCAAAAAAGAAAGAGAAAGAAAGAAAAGAATTGTATTCCATTTTCCGACTGACTCTGTCCTGCAGGCCAAAAAAAAAGTCAATAACTCAAATACAAAGACGGCCCTAAAAGGATTTCATATCTTGGCTTTTGTCCTGTATATCTGGATTTTTTTTTTCTAGCCCCAGTCTTAGCTACATGTCAGGATATTATTTCGATCGGCTTGTCATCTATCTCTGTGCACTCATGTTTGTCTCTTTGTTTCTGTTTGTCTGTCTGCCTGTCTGTCTGCTCTCTCTCTCTCTCTCTCTCTCTCTCTCTCTCTCTCTCTCTCTCTCTCTCTCTCTCTCTAAATAGGGTTGGTTTTTTTTCAACCGGCATCTCGTCTCCCCATGTGCACATATGCATCCCCGTCTCTCTGCCTCTGTCTCTGACTGTCTGTCCGTATCTCTGTCTCTGTCTGTCTCTTACTCTCTTTCTCTCTGTCTCTCTCTCTCTCTCTCTTTCTCTCTCTGTCTCTATCTATCTCTATCTCTCACCATTCTGAACATTAATAAAAACTGTTCTTTTTCCTTTCTGAACTTTGTTTTCTTGTATAATTTTTTAAGCCCCCCAAAAGTGCAGGAAGCAGATATCAGACAGTAATAACAGCATCCCCATCAACAACAGCATCATCAGCAGGTAGGATGATGGTTTAAAAGCGAGAAGCAGCTCCAAGCTCCACACAAGTATCATGTGGCAGAAATCCGGTGTGATGACATTAAGATAAAGAAGAACAACATGACCAAACAGTGTGGACATGAGATAGATGCCTGCTAGGTGGAGGATCCCGGTGGTGCTAAAATCTAATGCGTTTTATCGATTGTTCCGTATCACGTGCATACTGGGCCTCGGCTGCACTGACAGGATATATATATATATATATATATATATATATATATATATATATATATATATATATATTGATCGTAAAATAACGCGTGTATGTACTGTGTGTGTGTGTGTGTGAAAACATATGCATGTGTGTGCGTGTGTGAGTTCCTTGGCGGTATCTCAGGCATGGCATTTCATGAGGCAGGTGATGAAATAGCTGAACATCAATGTTCTCCATTTTGCGCTTATTGGAGCTTTTTATGCATCGTGAGAGTTTGGAGAAGGTCAGTGTGGGAAGCAGGAGGGATTACGGAAGTTTGTTACAATGTTTTGTTACAATGTCCTAACTTTTCCTTTGAAACTAACAACATCTCGTTGGCGAAAATGATTATGATGATATGGATACTTATATACAGCCCATCCTCGGTCGGAGACCAAGCTGTAAGCGCTTTAAGACTGATAGACATATGTTTAGCTACGATTCAGATTTGTACGCGAAAAAAAAAAGCGAATGTATGAACTGATCAACTCATATGATATGATTTGCGAATCGCACTCTATGTATTCGGGCAGTGTGCGCTACTCGTATTCTTTCCAAACTGTTGTTTACTTCAATATATTTTGAAAACGAGGGTAGAGTTCTGTTTTGTTCAAAGCAAGTGATCACCACCAGAGATATTGTAACAACTCTGCCGCTCAGCAACGTTGGGAGCATCAGCTTTGGGTTTTGTTTCGTTGTTGTTTTGTTGTTGTTGTTTTTTATCGTTCTGATTTCCACCCCCCCACCCGCCCCCCACCCCCACCCCCACCCCCCACTGCTTCAAGGAATGACTTGAAAGTCCTTTGGTAGCTGTAATTTATGAATACGAAGATCAACAAATGATGTGTAAAATGATACAATAAAAGCACACACAGCTTAACGCAGGGGTTGTTAGCCTGAACCATTATTGAGACTGATGTGAACCCAGTGTCTTGACCTTTTTTTTCTTTCGATTAGATAAATCCCTGTGCAACTGTGCTCTTTCAGTTTCAAGTCTGGCCTCAAAACCTATCTCCTTCCGAAACAGATCCTGCATACCCTCCTTTTTCCGGCCTTGGTTTCTCTAACCTTTTGTCTGCATGCATTGTAAGTGTTATCTGTCTATATTACAAGTGTTGTCTTTCTACACTACAAGTGTTGTCTTTCTACTTACATTACAAGTGTTGTCTTTCTATATGCATTGTAAGTGTTGTCTGTCTACATTACAAGTGTTGTCTTTCTATATGCATTGTAAGTGTTGTCTGTCTACATTACAAGTGTTGTCTTTCTACACTACAAGTGTTGTCTTTCTACTTACATTACAAGTGTTGTCTTTCTATATGCATTGTAAGTGTTGTCTGTCTACATTACAAGTGTTGTCTGTCTACATTACAAGTGTTGTCTTTCTACATACATCACAGGTGTTGTTTTTCTACATACATTACAAGTGTTGTCTTTCTATATGCTTTGTAAGTGTTCTCTTTCTACATTACAAGTGTTGCTTGTCTACATTACAAGTATTGTCTTTCTACATCTACATACATCACAAGTGTTGTCTTTCTACATGCATTACAAGTGTTGTCTTTCTATATTACAAGTGTTGTCTTTCTACATTACCAAGGTTGTCTTTCTACATGAATTACAAGTGTTTTCTTTCTGCATTACAAGTGTTGTCTTTCTACATAAATTACAAGCGTTGTCTTTCTATATACACCACAAGTAATGTCTTTCTACATTACAAGTGTTGTCTTTCTACATATATTACAAGTGTTGTCTTTCTATATGCATTGTAAGAGTTCTCTTTCTACATTACAAGTGTTGTATTTCTACATACATCACAAGTGTTGTCTTTCTATATTACAAGTGTTGTCTTTCTACGTTACAAGTGTTGTCTTTCTACATGCATTACAAGTGTTGTCTTTCTACATGCCTCACAAGTGTTGTCTTTCTACATTACAGGTGTTCTCTTTCTACATGCATTACAAGTGTTGTCTTTTTACATACATCACAAGTGTTGTCTTTCTACCTTACCAGTGTTGTCTTTCTACTTGCATTACAAGTGTTGCCTTCCTACATTTCAAGTGCTATCTTTCTACATTAAAGTGTTGTCTTTCTACATAAATTACAAGTGTTGTCTTTCTACATGACAAGTGTTGTCTTTCTACATAAGTTACAAGTGTTGTCTTTCTACATTACAAGTGTTGTCTTTCTATATAAATTACAAGTGTTGTCTTTCTACATTATAAGTGTTGTCTTTCTATATGCATTACAAGTGTTATTTTCTACATTACAAGTGTTGTCTTTCTGCGTGCATTACAAGCTGTCTTTCTACTGACATGACAGCAGAGGACTTGTGGAATGGTGGGGGGAGAAGGCTTGTGGAAGGGGGGGGGGAGGCCAGGGAGACAGACACAAAGACAAAACCAGGAGATGCGCACACGAGGACACACACACACACACACACACACACACACACGCGCGCGCGCGCGCGCGCGCACGCACGCACGCACATACACTCACACACGCACAGATAGTGAGTGAGGCAGACAGAGGCAGGAGAAAGAGATAGACTGACAGAGGCAGATATGGAATAAACGGTGGCACTGCTGTGATGCCAGACGCCAGGAGAAACGTGAAGAAGCAGAGAACTTTGCATTCAATGGAGAAGAGTGCTCAACACCCAGAGTCCCTCCACCGAAATCTGTTCTTTAACCCCTTGACCACTGACCCGTGGCTAGATGAGATCAGTGTGGCACGATGTTCAAGTGCTGTCACTACTTTTTATGTACCTTTCAAAAGTGCAATTCGTTTTCCTCTGGGAAAAGTGATGTCATATCAAGAGGAAGCAGTCACAAAGTGATGTCATATCAAGAGGAAGCAGTCACAAAGTGATTTCATATCAAGAGGAAGCAGTCACACAGTGATGTCATATCAAGAGGAAGCAGTTACAAAGTAATGTCATATCAAGAGGAAGCAGTCACAAAGTGATGTCATATCAAGAGGGAGCAGTCACAAAGTAATGTCATATCAAGAGGAAGCAGTCACAGAGAAAACAGGTCACTCACATCCTGACCTGTAAGGTCTCTCTTATAGCACCAGAGGGGGGGACAGCCCTTCATTGAACAGCATGTACGTCGGCAGCAGTCGTGGGTTAAAAGGAAACAGAATACATACTCCTGCACGACTTTCTGACCGCCCCCCCTGTCTGATCCTCCCATCTGCACACTCAGGGTGGGTGTCAACCTCAGGCAGTCCATCCTCCAGGTGTCAACCTCAGGCAGTCCATCCTCCAGGTGTCAGCCTCAGGCAGTCCAGGTGTCAACCTCAGGCAGTCCATCCCCCAGGTGTCAATCTCAGGTAGTCCATCCTCCAGGTGTCAACCTCAGGTAGTCCATCCCCCAGGTGTCAACCTCAGACAGTCCATCCCCCAGGTGTCAACCTCAGGCAGTCCATCCTCCAGGTGTCAACCTCAGGTAGTCCATCCCCCAAGTGTCAACCACAGACAGTCCATCCCCCAGGTGTCAACCTCAGGCAGTCCATCCTCCAGGTGTCAACTTCAGGTAGTCCATCCCCCAGGTGTCAACCTCAGGCAGTCCATCCCCCAGGTGTCAACCTCAGGCAGTCCAGATGTCAACCTCAGGCAGTCCATCCTCCAGATGTCAACCTCAGGCAGTCCATCCTCCAGGTGCAGTCCATCCTCCAGATGTCAACCTCAGGCAGTCCAGATGTCAACCTCAGGCAGTCCATCCTACAGATGTCAACCTCAGGCAGTCCATCCTCCAGATGTCAACCTCAGGCAGTCCAGATGTCAACCTCAGGCAGTCCAGATGTCAACCTCAGGCAGTCCATCCTACAGATGTCAACCACAGGCAGTCCATCCTCGAGGTGTCAACCTCAGGCAGTCCATCCTCCAGGTGTCACTTACACTGTGAGCCGAAGGGATGGTAAAGTGACAGCAGGTTTCGAGCAGTTAACTGGGAATCTGGAAAGTGCTCGAAGTGCTTTGGTTTGTCGTCATCGCTGATGTTGATGTTGTTGTTGTTGTTGTTGTCGTCGTCGACGTCGTCGTCGTTGTTGTTGTTGTTGTCGTCGTCGTTGTTGTTGTTGTTGATGATGATGATCCATTTCTGTACGTCTTGATATTGTTGTTTTGTTTCGTTTTCCAAAAAGCATCAACCACTGTACGTCTTGTTAGCCTTTGTTGCTGTTCTTCTTCTTCTTCTTCTTCTTCTTTCTCTCCTTCTTCTGGCCATCGCTCTTTCCTTTATTGATGGCGTACCTGTTGTTATTGCTGCCACTTTATTCTGTTTCTTCCTTCCTTTTACACGTGCTTGTTGTTTTGTTTTGTTGTTGTTGTTTTATTGTTTTTGTTTTCGGTAGTGTGGTAGATATCGCTCTTAGCACAGTGTTGAACTGCGCTATGTAAGATGAATAAGAAGAATCAAAGTATAGGAGGCAGCAATAGTTGGGTTGATGTCGTTGTTCTTGAATTCAGTACTGTTTGGGCAGAAAATGCGAGAGATAAAAATAGATTCAAAAAGAGAGAAGGGCAGACAAACAGAGAGTGGCAGGAAGCAGAGTTGGAGAGGGAGGGAGAAAGGGTGACGGAGGGGGGGAAACAAACAGACAAAGAGCCAGACAGACAAAGAGACAGGGACAAAACGGAAAGAATATTCAGCAGGCAGATCACAAAGGCACTAGCAAGGAGACATTGACAGCAGCACGAATCACCGTCCCTCTCGACGAGCAACTGGAGGAAATTGAAACTTGAAGAAAAAGGAAAAAGAAGAGGAGGGGGAGGAAGAAGAGGGGGAGGGGGAGGAAGATGAGAAGGAGAAGTAGGGTGAGAGATGTAAGGAACAACAATAAGAAAAAACAGCAATAACAACCACTACTACTGCTGTTGTTGCTGCTGCTGCTACTACTACTTCTACTGCTACTACAACAACAACAGTAACAACGACAGCAGCAACAACAACAATAAAACACTGATGATATTGTCATCACACCATCATCTTCATCAGCAGCAGCAGCATCAAAACGATGAATAGTAATCATCATCGTCATCATCATTATCATCACTGTGACAAACAAAGAACCTTTATTGCCCTCAAAGAGAAAACGCTCAATGAGGATTACTGGCAATCTGGTTTCGGCCAGAACTCATTCACACAGAAACGAGAAGAACAAAAAACCCAAACTTTTTTCACCTCTCTGATCAATTCTGCACTTCAAAGCTTGGTGGCCTCAGGTGTGTGTTTTTCTTTTCCTGACACGTCTAAATGATCAAATGTTTGGATTGAAAGAATGAAAGCAACAAAGAATCGGGATTGGACAGAGGGGAGGGGGGAGGGGGTGTGGATGTGAAGAGCAGAAGGGGGTGGGGAGTTTAATGAGGATTGATCCCCAAGGTGCCCCAGTCTTGACATCAGCAGCAGCCACGTGGAGGCTAATCCCCTTTCTGAGAAATAAAATCACCATCGATGCGGGCTGTGTTATGAGTAATTTATAACATCACGCTAAACGATTTTTCATGTTTCATGTTATCTGTCTTCACACACACACACACACACACACACACACACACAACGCTCTTGTTTTATACGAGCTACGATGCAATTTCTCTCGTAAAAGAGTGGAAAAGATTAACATAAACAAGTAACAAAAACAATAAATTACACTGGAGTGCTTAATTCACTTCTCTTTTTTTTTTAATGAAATAACAATTGTTATATAGAAATTTTCTAATCTTGAAAAAACGTTAAATCCCATAACAGAGCTCTTATCACTGTCCTGAAAGAGAACAGCATCAACGACCATGAGCAGAAAACATACACCATTTGCATACAGGGTTCCCAAAAAGTTCAAGACAACATGGCAGGAGTTTGCACAGTTTCTTCTAGGGGGGTTGGTAAAGTGATGCTGAATGTTGGACAAACAGCGATGCACGTAGATAATGTGGTAAGCAGAGGTGTTGTCTTGCAATATTTTGCCCCTCCCCCAAAAAAACAAATCCACAACTATCGTCTACTAATCACTGAATAACTGAATGTTTGGCTGAAATATCTTCTGACGCATTTTTCAAGCTGTTCATGGTGCATGGATGCCAGAAACACCTTTTTTTAAGTCAACGAGAGGCCAGTTACCGGTAAACCATAGGCAGCTGCATTATTTGAATCATCTCTCTCGATCTTTCTTTACATTTAAAGAAAATAAACCCAGTGTTATGAAAACGTGCTTATTTTTTTGTGAAGTCTGTATGTTGTTACGCGCACGCACTGCATCAGATACTTCCGAAAGAAAAAAAAAAAGGTTGTTACCAGACTTTAACGCTCACATGGGAGAATACAATGGCTCAAGCCTATAGTCTTTCAACGATGTGAAATTTTGCGCATGACAGCACTTTCCTCTTCAGGTAATTGCTGTGGAGGTCGGTGAGTGGTTAATGATAGGGCTTGTGACGCGTTCGCGTGCGTGTCGCGTGCTCCGAAGGTAAAACTATAGGCCCTGCAGAAGCTAATGGCATTGATACGAAACAAAGACCAGCTCTTCAAACGTTTTCCTACACTCCCTGGAAAGAAGAGTATAGCTCCTTCATTAATCACTTCCAGCAGCACGTGTAAGCTTCCTTTGAAGACCCTTTTTTTTCTTCAGATCTGTACTTTGTTATTCATTGATTAAGTAATTAACAGATTGGTAACTGACATTGGTAGAGTGATTAACTGATTGGTAACTGACACTGGTGGAGTAATTAACAAATTGGTAACTGACATTGGTAGAGTAATTAACTGATTGGTAGCTGACATTGGTAGAGTGATTAACAGATTGGTAACTGACATTGGTAGAGTACTTAACTCATTGGTAACTGACATTGGTAGAGTAATTAACTCATTGGTAACTGACATTGGTAGGCCATCGATCCGATGATGTTATCTGGTTGTATCGTCTTCAGTCAAATGCCCGGACACTGGTCGGCATGTCATTTCTGAAGGCACACTCTCGGGGCGCTGTGTTGCACTGGAATGACTGAGGTGTGCAGATGCAGAGCTCTTCCTGCGTTCTCTGGTGATGGTGATTCTCTCCCTTCCAAATGACTGATATCCAACAACATTAATTTACTGCAACTTTAGTTTTCTTTAAGTGAGACCAAGAAACTCACAACTTTAAGCCATTGACCGCTTTGTGCTTCTTTTCCCAGCTACACCTCGTATCTCCATCATTACGTTAATATGCGATGAAACATAAGTTAGATTGGTGGGTGACAGAGAGTGAAAGAGAGAGAGTATGTGTGTGCGCGCGCGTGTGTGTGTGTGTGTCTGTGTGTGTGTGTGTGTGTGTGTGTGTGTGTGTGTGTGTGAAAGAGAGAGGGAGGACGACTTCATTCCACCTCATGTTTTCTGTGAACTCAGTGTTATAGATCTTAAATTTTTATCCAGAGCCGCATCACTCACCAAAAAAGTTAACTTCGTATTACATCAGACATTGACAACGCTTAATGCTAGCCAGAAGCCAAATATCAAATTTATTCTCTTTTTATTTAATCATTCATTTTACAGTTCTGAAATCATTCGAAACATCAGATGGCAAAACAAAGAATGACAACACGGCTCTTTCGATAACGCTTTTTAGGGGCTTTTTTTTTTAATCATTATTCATCACATGTATGGAAACCGATTTCAATTTCCTTTCTATATCATTATTTATTTACAGTTCTGTAGCAATCGTTCACAGCATCAGATGAAAACGAAAGAATGACAAGACGATTCTTTGATCACGCTTTTTTTGTTTTCTGCATCTTGTGCAGCGTATGAATGCAGTGCCTTCAGGAAGATGGAAGGGATGTGTGGACAGACTATCCATCAACAGCAACTCTTTCAAAGTGAGTCAGACGAGTCGTGCTGCCCCCTCAGCTTTGCCTGACAGCAGTTCTTTCCATCGGTGAGTGCAGTGTGTGCACCAAGTGTCGGATGGAGGGAGGAGGGTGGAAGATTTTTTTAAATTTTTAATTCTGCTGAGTGCTTGTTTAGTTTGCTTCCTTTGAATGTCAACATTTTTTTGGGGGGGGTTTGTCACTCTATCTGTCTCTCTGCATCTACATTTCCATTTCCATGTTTCTCTGTCAGCCTATTTATGGAAAGCTAATAAATGAGTAAGTAGGTGATCGGTTGGTTGGTTGGTTGGTTGGTTGGTGTGGGGAATGGTCAGCTGATGGACATTGTGGATAGGAATGGGGAATGGTCACCTGATGGACATAGTGGATAGGAATGGGGAATGGTCACCTGATGGACATAGTGGATAGGAATGGGGAATGGTCACCTGATGGACATAGTGGATAGGAATGGGGAATGGTCAGCTGATGGACATAGTGGACAAGAATTGGGAATGGTCAGCTGATGGACATAGTGGACAGGAATGGGGAATGGTCAGCTGATGGACATAGTGGACAGGAATGGGGAATGGTCAGCTGATGGATATAGTGGACAGGAATGGGGAATGGTTAGCTGATGGACATAGTGGAAAGGAATTGGGAATGGTCAGCTGATGAACATAGTGGTAACGAAAAAACAAAGAATGTGTGTTTAATTTTTAATCAGCGATGTGGGTTGTGGTCCGGACCAACAGTTCATTGGGAGGTCGTGGCTTCATGCTTCATAAGAAACACATAACAATGAACTTTCATGGACCCCTTTGTCAGATTTTTACTCAGAGTTCAGGGTGCAATGGACTTGGGAGAAAGGGTGAAGCCTTATTGTTGTGTATCATCCACCACAGGGCTACATCTTTCACAAGTGTTGTGTATCATCCATCACAGGGCTACATCTTTCACAAGTGTTGTGTATCATCCATCACAGGGCTACATCTTTCACAAGTGCTGTGTATCATCCATCACAGGGCTACATCTTTCACAAGTGTTGTGTATCATCCATCACAGGGCTACATCTTTCACAAGTGTTGTGTATCATCCATCACAGGGCTACATCTTTCACAAGTGTTGTGTATCATCCATCACAGGGCTACATCTTTCACAAGAGTTGTGTATCATCCATCACAGGGCTACATCTTTCACAAGTGTTGTGTATCATCCATCACAGGGCTACATCTTTCACAAGTGTTGTGTATCATCCATCACAGGGCTACATCTTTGAAAAGTGTTGTGTATCATCCATCACAGGGCTACATCTTTGAAAAGTGTTGTGTATCATCCATCACAGGGCTACATCTTTCACAAGTGTTGTGTATCATCCATCACAGGGCTACATCTTTCACAAGTGTTGTGTATCATCCATCACAGGGCTACATCTTTCACAAGTGTTGTGTGTCATCCATCACAGGGATACATCTTTCACGAGTGTTGCTTTCATTTCCTGAACAACACTGCGAGTGTACATTGCGGATGATATGTTTCTTGTTGTTACTCTGTTTGACTGCATGTGTTTTTCAATGTCCGTATTGGGTTGTTTGTTTGTTTGCTTGTTTGTTTTTGTTTGTTTTTGTTTTTGTTTTTTTATGTTGTTTGTTTGTTTGTCTGTTTTTGTTTTGTTTTGTTTTTTATGTTGTTGTTGTTTGTTTGTTTTTGGGGGGGTTGTTTTGTTTTGTTTTTCGCATTTGTAATTTTCCCCACGCATTCTGTATTTTAGCATTATGATTCAGTTGTAAAAGGTGCATTTGTTTGAAACAAAGAACTATATGGAATAGAGAACAAGAGTGTGGAGAAAACATCTTTCTCCTCTCCCCGAAAAGAACAACAGTGACGAGGACAACCACAAATAAAAACAAAACCAAAATAGCAAAAAAAAACATTTCATGATGGGATTGCCTCCGAAAATCTTAGTGGTGTGGCATTTTATTGATCTGGTTGTAGATGTCGTTGTTGTTTGGTTCCCAGATCTGAACACGTACATACCCTGATGGAAAACACATGACTCGCAGTGTGGCATCCTCTCCCAGGGGAGTTCCCGCTTGACAACATTTTCCTCGCCGGTAAAACGCCTTGGAACTGTCCGACCAGTGATTCAGTTAATTTCCTAGGCTTGTTGTGCGTGTCCGTGTTAGGAAAGCAAACATTGACATGGAAGGTGACGTCACTGATGACAGCAGAGAGGACGAGCAGAAAACAAACGTCACCTGTAAACAAGAACGGACTACTGCTCTCTTTTTTTATGGAGTCGCTGTTTTTTTTGTCACTGGATAACCATGTAGAGGAATGTAGAATCAGGGACTCACACCTACACTCTCCGTCACAGGGACTCACACCCACACTCTCCGTCACAGGGACTCACACCCACACTCTCTGCCCCAGGGACTCACACCCACACTCTCTGCCCCAGGGACTCACACCCACACTCTCTGCCCCAGGGACTCACACCCACACTCTCTGCCCCAGGGACTCACACCCACACTCTCTGCCCCACGGACTCACACCCACACTCTCCATCACAGGGACTCACACCCACACTCTCCGTCCCAGGGACTCACACTCACACTCTCGGTCCCAGGGACTCACACCCACACTCTTTGCTCCAGGGACTCACACCCACACTCTCCATCACAGGGACTCACACCCACACTCTCTGCCCCAGGGACTCACACCCACACTCTCTGCCTCAGGGACTCACAGCCACACTCTCCGTCCCAGGGACTTACACCCACACTCTCCATCACAGGGACTCACACCCACACTCTCTGCCCCACGGACTCACACCCACACTCTCTGCCTCAGGGACTCACACCCACACTCTCTGCCCCACGGACTCACACCCACACTCTCCGTCACAGGGACTCACACCCACACTCTCTCCGCCAGGGACTCACACCCACACTCTCTGTCTCAGGGACTCACACCCACACTCTCCGTCCCAGGGACTCACACTCACACTCTCCGTCACAGGGACTCACACCCACACTCTCCATCACAAGGACTCACACCCACACTCTCTGCCCCAGGGACTCACACCCACACTCTCTGCCTCAGGGACTCACACCCACACTCTCCATCACAGGGACTCACACCCACACTCTTTGCCCCAGGGACTCACACCCACACTCTTTGCCCCAGGGACTCACACCCACACTCTCCGTCACAGGGACTCACACCCACACTCTCTGCCCCAGGGAATCACACCCACACTCTCTGCCCCAGGGACTCACACCCACACTCTCTGCCTCTCTGCCTCAGGGACTCACACCCACACTCTCCGTCACAGGGACTCACACCCACACTCTCTGCCCCAGGGACTCACACCCACACTCACGGCCCCAGGGACTCACACCCACACTCTCCGTCACAAGGACTCACACCCACACTCTCCGTCACAGGGACTCAGCCGCTTGACAGCATTTTCCTTTCCCATTCATTGCCGTGTGGAGGAGAGTGATGAATAATGTGGATGGTTATGAGGCATAGTGATGAATAATGTGGATGGTTATGAGGCATAGTGATGAATAATGTGGATGGTTATGAGGCATAGTGATGAGTGATGTGGATGGTTATGGAGAATGCAATGGCAGGACATGCCAAATGGACATGGTTACTGACGTCACTGGCATGTCTATGACACAAAAAGAGGAATAGTTATTTGAACGTGCACCAGATATGTGTGTTATATTTTCTATAGTCCATTGACTGTTGAACTTCAGATAACATCGTCCTTGTTTTCTTCAAAGTATGCCAGACAATACTGGTTTCAGGACGTTCTGGATAAGTCGGCAGAGCGCCCAGCTAACTTTTCAAACAACAAATAAAAGAAAGACTGTGTGAGCAGTATATCCAGAATTGACAAGCTGAACTTCGTCTAAACGAACTCAGTAAACTACAGAATGTTTGAAGAAAGGTATGAATTTGGGGGAAAAAATGATAACTCTCGCAGAGCGCTTTGCTAAGTGTTATGTTAAAAAGCAGAACACTGAACTATCCATGCCTGTACAGACAGGACGTGGACATGGTGTTGAAAGAAACAAAATATAGCGCATTGAATGTCATTTGGATGATACTGACGATGTGTTCCTATTTCGATGTTCTATTTTTTCAGACGTGATAAAAGACATTTGTTCAAGCCATATTGCAACAGAAACCCAAATGCTTTGAAGTCGTCATCTCATTCATTTATGACAAGGAGCAAAACAACTTTGTTGGAAATATCTAAGTTATGCATTTTGTTTTTAGACATTACTTCTCTACTCGGCTAGATTTCTGTGCACGTTGTGTTTGTAAATGCCAGCGCAGTTTGTGTTGTTCTAAAACAGATGCTTTTGTGTTCAAATAATAACTTAAACTCAGCGATATCTCATTCATTCATATGTCCAGTATGCACTGTGTAACCTTGTCGTGGACATTTATCGCCATGCACTGTTTGTCTTTCTTTGTGTGCCCCTCACGGGGTCGTTTCGGAATAAATCAGGACTTGTGAAAGATACAAAGCTAACACAGACAACAAAAGAGGATGGCTTCAGGTTCAAAACCAGATCATAAAAACCACAAATCGATTCTTCGAAAGCTGTATTTCTTTGTGGCAAGCACGTGCGAGAAAGGAAAGACACTGCTTAAGATTGAATGGATGTGGGTGGACTTGATAAACAAGCAGTTTTAGCGTTGGGATTCTGTCCCTTGTGTCTGTTACAACAGTGGTCCGGAGTACGGCATGCTTGGTGGCTGCCGGCGTTTTGTTTGTTTGTTTGTTTCAGTGTCTCGTCCTATTCCATTTGCAGAGCCTGCCAGTGTCTTAATCACCTTCATGTAAACACACATGCACACGCGTAGAAAGTATAATGTTCGCGTTACTTTCATAAACGTTCGGTGGATAATGGAAGCGTGAGGGTGTAGGCAACACACACCCACTTCTGAAAATGGAGTGTGCTTGCTAAATGGCGAGGTAAACGCGGTCACGCATGTAAAAAGCTCCACTGATAGAACATGCGTGGATGTGGGTTGTTGGAGTTCGCAAAGCGGAAGAAGAGGAAGACCAGTCCAGACCATTGAAGGGAAGCACTCTTCAAGAGGGAGGGTCAGACAAAGCCACACTGCACTGTCGACTCCCTTGAAAGCGATTCCCTCGTCGTTGTGTGCAGAGTGGGAGAGGTGTGCAGTGGTACGGGACTGGCACGGGAATTGGGAATTACCGCTTGCTTGGGGAACTTTCCATTAGGCGGAAATGGTTGTTATGTTATATATGTGTTCTTGCACCACT
The DNA here is from genome assembly GCF_041734735.1 of Babylonia areolata. Taxonomy (NCBI): domain Eukaryota; kingdom Metazoa; phylum Mollusca; class Gastropoda; order Neogastropoda; family Buccinidae; genus Babylonia; species Babylonia areolata. The sequence goes on along the minus strand of NC_134893.1, from coordinate 28,221,666 downwards.
CCATCTCCCAGTCTGTGTGCGCGTCTGGCTCCTTCTGCCTATCTGTTTGTCTTTCTGTGTGTATGTCTACATGTCTGCCAGTTTATATGTCTGTCCTTCTGTCTTTCAGTCTGTCCGTCCGTTTGTCTGAGTGTTTTTACACGTCTACTCTCTGTGTCATTCTTTATGTACGTATTACTTACGTATTCCTTGAAATCATGTCTGTATTTCATGCTTAATGTCTTGTGTGATTTATGAAAAGATAGTATATAAACCTAATGATCGTGCAGAGGGATACTACTCATATATAACACAGCTCAAGCTGTAAAAAGAAAATAAATGAATAATAAAAAGTTGGATCAGAGAAGCGAGGCCTATAAAAATCAAACTATCATGCTACAAGTTAATACGTAAAATTTATGACGTGCTGCAATAGTATTACTTGTCCACTACGATACTTTTTTTTGAATGAAACACGGGAAGAGACTGGGGAGTGGGGGGAGAGTAACGATGAGCAAACCACGTCTCCACCCCAACAGGGAACAAGGAGAGAGTAACGATGAGGAAACCACGTCTCCACCCCAACAGGGAACAAGGGGAGAGTAACGATGAGCAAGCCACGTCTCCAAAACAAAAGGGAGCAAGGGGAGAGTAACGATGAGCAAACCACGTCTCCAACCCAACAGGGAACAAGGAGAGAGTAACGATGAGCAAACCACGTCTCCACCCCAACAGGGAACAAGGGGAGAGTAACGATGAGCAAACCACGTCTCCACCCCAACAGGGAACAAGGAGAGAGTAACGATGAGCAAACCACGTCTCCACCCCAACAGGGAACAAGGAGAGAGTAACGATGAGCAAACCACGTCTCCACCCCAACAGGGAACAAGGGGAGAGTAACGATGAGCAAACCACGTCTCCAAGCCAACAGGGAACAAGGGGAGAGTAACGATGAGCAAACCACGTCTCCAAGCCAACAGGGAACAAGGAGAGAGTAACGATGAGCAAGCCACGTCTCCAAGCCAACAGGGAACAAGGGGAGAGTAACGATGAGCAAACCACGTCTCCAAGCCAACAGGGAACAAGGAGAGAGTAACGATGAGCAAACCACGTCTCCACCCCAACAGGGAACAAGGAGAGAGTAACGATGAGCAAACCACGTCTCCACCCCAACAGGGAACAAGGGGAGAGTAACGATGAGCAAACCACGTCTCCACCCCAACAGGGAACAAGGAGAGAATAACGATGAGCAAGCCACGTCTCCAAGCCAACAGGGAACAAGGGGAGAGTAACGATGAGCAAACCACGTCTCCAAGCCAACAGGGAACAAGGGGAGAGTAACGATGAGCAAACCACGTCTCCACCCCAACAGGGAACAAGGGGAGAGTAACGATGAGCAGACCACGTCTCCAAGCCAAAAGGGAACAAGGAGAGAGTAACGATGAGCAGACCACGTCTCCACCCCAACAGGGACCAAGAACAACACACACACAAGCAAAAAACAAAACACACATTGTCTGTACACATGTGTGGATCTGCCTGACGAAACTCATGTGTTGTTTTTGTTTTGTTTGGTTGATTGGTTCTCTTGTTTTATTTCATGTTCCCAACCATGTTTTTCGCCATGATGGAAAGTACATGACTCTGCCCCTGTGATCCTTCGCTCAGTCTGCAGTCACCAGCAGGGGGTATGAAGCAGCATTCCTTCTCCTCCTCCTCCTCCTCCTCCTCCTCTTCCTCCGCCATTCAGTGACGGGATGTCACGCTTGACAGCATTCTTCTTTCCTTTTTAGTGCGGGGAACAAACCAGCCCATGATTTGTTGTGTTTGTTTGTTTGTTTGTTTTAAACCTTATGCTGCATGTTTAACCGCAAAACGATGTACACGGACTGTTGTTGTTATTGCCGTTTTCCGATTATCCTTTTAACTTGTTTTCTTGTGTGTGTTGGGTTGGTTTGTTTGTTTGTTTTTAGACTAAAGAAACCTGCTAAATTTATCTTTTGAACGTACATTCTTTTTGACTCACTTGTGTAAACAAAGTGAGTCTATGTTTTAACCCGGTGTTCGGTTGTCTGTGTGTGTGTGTGTGTGTGTGTGTCTGTGTGTCCGTGGTAAACTTTAACATTGCCATTTTCTCTGCTAATACTTTGTCAGTTGACACCAAATTAGGCATAAAAATAGGAAAAATTCAGTTCTTTCCTGTCATCTTGTTTAAAACAATATTGCACCTCTGGGATGGGCACAAAAAATATATAAAAAAGAAGCCAAATTATATGCAAACTGAATTTACTGTTATATTTATATTTTTTTTATTCTCTAAACTTGGCACTTTGATATGATATTCTGACACAACAAGAGCAGTCATTTTTATCATTTTTTGTTCAAACAGGAACTTCTTTTGCTAAGCATGGAAGTGATATTTATTTTGCAAACGTTTTGGTGCAGATAGTAAAAAAGGGAAATTAATCTGTAATTAATGCTACGGGACTTTCTCATCTTAAACATTACATTTTGAAATTATACTCAATACATAAAAAGCTTGTGTGTTTTACTCTCAGTGTACAGGGCTTTCACTATGTTCATTCGCCCAAGTGGTCTTTTTCGGAAAATACAAAAATCAATACGACGAGTGGACTTTGTAGATCTACTGGCTGAGCCTTGAAGGTCATGGGCAACAATCTATTGCGTACACATATTTATACATACTCAAAGCGCGTGCTCATATTCTTCGCGAACGCGAACGACGCCATTTTGTTTCAAGTTGTTGACCTGCCTGTTCAATCCTATATTCAATCGACAATACACGATAACATGTGATGGAAAGTTGGAGAAGGAGACCGTTAAATATTTATTCAGAGAAAGATTTGTGAACGCCTCATCACTTTCTGGATTATACCCCAAACTGCCATAAAGATATCCATGGAATCAGTCGGAATTCACAGTTAAAGATAATAAACCATGAGAGTTAATACCCTTGAATTGATGAAACGCAAAAATTTCCAGTCTTGACTTTTCTCAAAATGAAGCCCTTTTCACTTCATACAACGTTTAAAAGTACCTGTACTTGGCTCTACATGTTATTACTTTTAAAAAATACTCAATTCTCATATCAACTTTAAAACTATAAAACTAGAATGAACGTAAAAGAGAAATTGAATCGACCGTGTCAACCAGGGTGTAACTAAACTTGTACATCTATCTAGATCCAGAGAAAACAGCTAAATGTTGCAGTGTGATTGCGGCGATAGCCACGTCTCCTTTACCGCGGACTTAAAAAAAATTAATGTCCTTAAAGATTTTTGAATGCCCAAGATACACCAGAATAATATGATTTGAACAGCGTTCTCACTGCGAATATCGCAATCGATTTATCGCCCTTTAAAAAAGCATATTTAAATAATATGTTTTTGAACGTTAGTTAAGAAGCCACGATAGTGTAATGGATAAAACAGTTTCTTCTCATACGAACACGCTGGGTTCGAATCTGCCAGCTGGAAATAGAAACAGGGAGACACAAAGGCATACCACGAGAGTTACGGTTTTGTAAGGTTTGTAACATGTCTGTGGTTGGTGATGAGTTTCATTTTATAATGGAATGTCCCATTTATGATCAGTTACGAAACAGATATGTTCCTAAAAAATATTTGTCTCCAAAATCGGTTTTTAATTTTTGTAATATGCTCAAAGGAGGCAAAAAAGTCATTTTCGCTGTAAGTAAGATGATTAGATTTGCAAATGTTGCCTAGTTATACTTTTGGAATTAAAAGACATTTGTGTTTTCTCAACTTTTGTGTGACATTGTTCCGTATTTGGAAATGTTTGTTCTGGGCACGAAAAGATTATTTTGCAGTAATCCTCCATACTCCAATAGGAGTGAAAGGATAATTAAAACTTGAAACTTGAAACTTTTTTTTTCTTTTTCGTTTTACCCGAAGCTTTATAATAACAAATACAGAACACATTTTAACGATTAGATTTCTTTTTTTTAAGTGTATCACAAATGAGTCTTGAAGGCCTTGCCTCTCTTGTTTAATATATAAGACCACATAACTGTTCTTTATCTCTTATTACGGCTTTTTCCAGTTTAAAAAAAAATTAAACATTAAAATTTTGTTTTGAGTGTCTAGGAAGCAGAGTGATGGTAATGTGAATGAAAGTAAACTGAACGTGGGTTTTGTTGTTGATGTTGTCGGTTCTTGCTTTTGTTTTGATGGTCTGCTTTGTTGGTTGGTTGATTGGTTGGATTCATTCTGGTTTTTTCAACCTAAATTGCTGTCGCAAATTACGATGTAGACACTCACATCAGTCCTTTTTCTTTTGTTGCTAGGTCCGTTGTTGTTGACACTTGTGATGTTTACATTTGTATTGAGCACGCTATAAGCTTGCTGCTCGTCTCTTTTATGGAATTATATTGTTATATTGTTTTGCTCTCTATTTAGAGTCTTATACACGTTTTTTTTATCTTAGTTTTTTTTTTAACAAATGAAAACCTTTCAACTGAAAAAATTGTCAAATGAATATTCGGCTTTCATTAGCAATTTTCTTCAATGGTTTTATTCCTTTCCTGTCCAAACCACTTTTTACGTCTTTTATCTCGTATCTAAAATGTTCTTAGATTTACTTCCATAAAGGGGAGAAAGAGGGTGTAAAAAGGGTTGGGGTGGAGTGGGCGCAAGGAAGAGTTATATCCATTTTATGTGTACTTTGACTCTGCCACCCAACTTCAAAAGTCCTTCTATAGAAATATATGTATATCCAAAAAAAAAAAAAAAAAATGCGGGCGGTCACTGCTGAAAAAGTGTAGTTCAGCACAGCCTTCACTGAAGTAACTTTGCCATCCACCACTGCTATCCACCACATTTTGCATCGGATGAACTTTCTTTTGAATGAGTAGTAACGAGATTATTTGGTTTCCGCTTTCTTTTAGGTAGCACATGCATACTGTAAACTCTTGAAATACAGCTTTCAAAACCCTTTTAAAAAGTGCGGCAGTCACAGAAAAAGTGTTCAACACTGCACTCACTCGAGATTGGTGACCATCGATTTCACCAGTATCGACCAGGGGATTTTTTATCATCGCGTGATTTTTTCAGATACATTTTACAGGGGTTTCCGATTCATGATCAAATATATGACGGAGTGGTGACACGGTTATTTGATGGCACTTTCTTTCGAGCAGCACGTGCCTGGACAGGACTGACTATGGCTAAAAGCGGACCATTCAACAGGGGCACGTTTCACCAGGGCTGGACACACAGCTCACGCTCTTCTCTCCACACCTCCAAAACCGATTCCTCACATCGTGTTTTTTTCTGCGCTTTATAGAGAAAAAGAAATGGCTTGAGAGGGTTCCAAAGAGAACTAACCATCAACTATTTATAAATGTTGAGTGCTTTTCTGGGGTTTAACTGTTTATCAGGTTTTGTTGTTGTTGTTTTGTTGTTTGCTTTTGTTTTTGTTCTTTTGTTTTGTGTTGTGTTGTTGTTGCTTATTGGGGGGGGGGGATTATTGTTTTTTATTACTTTTTTTAAACCTTTTTTTTCTTATTTTGTCCATTTGTATATATTTATCTATTTATCTATTTGATCCGATTGTCACTTCATTCATCTAGCTGATTTTCTAACCATTGTATGCAGGTGAGAGAAGCGATGTTGTCTGTGTTTAATGTGTATGAAGGTGAGAGAAGCAGAGAAAGCGAGGCTGTCTGTGTTTAATGTGTATGTAGGTGAGAGAAGTGATACTGTCTGTTTTGAATGTGCATGTAGGTGAGAGAAACGATGTTGTCTGTGTTTAATGTGTATGTAGGTGAGAGAAGTGATACTGTCTGTTTTTAATGTGCATGTAGGTGAGAGAAGCGATACTGTCTGTGTTTAATGTGCATGTAGGTGAGAGAAGCGATACTGTCTGTGTTTAATGTGCATGCAGGTGAGAGAAGCGATACTGTCTGTGTTTAATGTGAGAGAAGCAGAGAAACAACACCAAAAGAGGAGAGCTACAAAAGTAGAATCACCATCAATATCAAAAACAACTTTTTTTTGGTGGTCATTTTCAAGGAAAATAAAAGAAACATCACACTGTATAACTGAATGAAATGCGGAGAGCCATTAACAAATCATGTGCAGAGAGAACCCCTTGAAGCAATGCTCAGGGGAAACAATTACTCTTTCATCCTGATTCTCTCCTTTTCTCAAAGCCTGTTAAACTGTTCACAGGAATGAATTGTTCAAAGACAAGAGAGGAAGCACTGACTAAAGGGGAAGTTAGCTGCAGAAGAGAACAGAAGGGTGGGAAACAGGATTTATCAAAACTCCCTCAGAAACTCTCAGACTTGAAATCTCTTGGCATCATCAACAGCAAATACCTTTTCTTCTGTCACTAGATGCTCATGTGGACGCTTGTGTGCTACCATGATCCATTCAGGACATCATGCCAATGGATATCGACTGTGCCACTTGTCCTTGACATTTGACCTTGTTCCCTATAGTCCAGCCGACCACAAAGGAGCCATCAAAGGTCTGAATACCCGTCAGTTCTGAAAATTCGCCAAAATGAACACATAATTTTAAAAGGTGGATTGAAACATCATTGAGAAGACCAGTTCACTCACGTCTCGCTCAATCTATGTAAAAATCAAATTAAGTTTTTAAAAAGATATTGAAAACAACCTATCAAAAGATCACCTCGTCTACTTATGCGTGAGTCCACATAAATTCTAAATTACGTTAAAAACATTGATTTCCTTCAGAAACTGAAAAAGAGTGTCGGTGGGCGGTTGTCGGGGGACGGAGAGGGGCCGGGGGGGGGGGCATCCCGGAACAGGATATACATGAAGTTGGCTTAAACTGTTTGTGTCTGACATCATGCAGGTCCCAGCAGTCTGTCAGGTGTTTGACAGTCAGAGGCTGATGCTGCACGGCACACACTATGGAGGTTCCTCACCTGTCGGGAGAAAAGAATGTGTCGGATAAGAATTTCCTGTAAGGAGGCTGCAGAGGACGGTCTCCTCTTTCCTGTTCCCTAAACCAAAAAGGGATATAGCACAGGGACTGTCCGACTCTGACAGACACTGATGGAGAGGACTGACAGAGAGACACAGTGACAGTGACACACACAGTGACAGTGACGCACACAGTGACAGTGGCACACACAGTGACAGTGACATACACAGTGACACACACAGTGACAGTGACACACACAGTGACAGTGACGCACACAGTGACACACACACACAGTGACAGTGACAGTGACGAACAGTGACAGTGACGCACACAGAGACAGTGACACTGACGCACACAGTGACAGTGACGCAAACAGTGACAATGACGCACACACAGTGACAGTGACGCACACAGTGACAGTGACGCAAACAGTGACAATGACGCACACACAGTGACAGTGACGCACACAGTGACAGTGACGCACACAGTGACAGTGACGCACACACAGTGACAGTGACGCACACAGTGACAGTGACGCACACACAGTGACAGTGACGCACACACAGTGACAGTGACGCACACATGGATACAGTGACGTACACAGTTACAGTGACAGTGACGTACACAGTGATAGTGACGCACACACAGTGACAGTGACGCACACAGTGACAGTGACACACACAGTGACAGTGACATATACAGTGACAGTGACGCACACAGTGACAATGACACACACAGTGACAGTGACGCACACAGTGACGATGACACACACAGTGACAGTGACACACACACACTGTGAAAATGACACACACAGTGACAGCGGCACACACAGTGACACACACAGCGACAGTGACGCACACAGCGACAGTGACGCACACAGTGACAGTGACGCACTCTGTGACAGTGACAGTGATGCACACGGTGACAGTGACACATACACAATGACAATGACACACACAGTGACATACACAGTAACAGTGACGCACACAGTGACAGTGATGCACACGGTGACAGTGAGACACACAATGACAGTGAGACACACAGTGACATACACAGTAACATTGACGCACACAGTGACAGTGACTATGTGTGTATACATATGTATCTGTACATAACTACATGCATGTATATGAATGTGTATTGTGTGTGCGTGAGTTTGTGTAAGTTTGTGCCTGCCTATGTGTGCGTATGTGTTAGGGTAGCTGTTAGATACACATGTATTGTTAAAATGTATGTATGCAGTGTGTGTGTGTGTGTGTGTGTGTGTCTGTGTGTGTGTGTGTGTGTGTGTGTGTGTGTGTGTGTGTGTGTGTGTGTGTGTGTGTAGTCACATTTTGGTGTGTGTATGTAACATAGACGTAATGTTTTATATTAACAAAGCGTTTTTGTAAAGCACCTAGAGCAGATTTCTGGATAGTGTGCTATATAAGTATCCATTATCATTATTATTATTATTATTACAGTGACACACACAGTGGCAATGACGCACACAGTGACAGTGACACACACAGTGACAGTGACACACACAGTGACAGTGACACATAGTGACAATGACACACAGTGACAGTGACGCACACAGTGACAGTGACATATAGTGACAATGACACACACCGTGACAGTGACATACACAGTGACAATGACGCACACAGTGACAGTGACACACACAGTGACAGTGACATATAGTGACAATGACACACACAGTGACAGTGACATACACAGTGACAATGACACACACAGTGACAGTGACACACACAGTGACAGTGACGCACACGGTGACAGTGACACACACAGTGACAGTGACGCACACGTTTACAGTCACACACACAGTGACAGTGACGCACACGTTTACAGTCACACACACACACACACAGGAAGAGCAAAGTGATGGACTTTTCGCCATCACAAAGGAGAAAACAACAACGTGAAGCGAACAAACAACCATCTGCATACGGCAGCAGGTGGACTGAGCAGGTGGACTGAGCAGTGAACAGGTGGACTGAGCAGTGAGCAGGTGGACTGAGCAGTGAGAAGGTGGACTGAGCAGGTCCGATTCGCCGATTTCCGTTTCACCCACTCTGATCGTTGGTGCGGCCACCCTTCAATGGCCTCTGGACAGTTTGTCCTGTTTCACCAACGTACCTGTTCAGACTATTTCTCCCTGTCTGCCCCCCGCGTCCCCACCCCTCTTTCTCTCTGTCTCTCTCTGTCTCTCTGTCTCTCTCTAAAACACACACACACACACACACACACACACACACACACACACGCAAACGTCACCTCAGGGTGGTAAGTAAGTGTTAGTAGAAGCAGGGAATCCTTGACGCTGGCGGGGTGTTGATGGAGAGTCCATGACTCATTCCGCGGGTGGACCACACTCTTTGGGGAGTCACTCCGCGGGTGGACCACACTCTTTGGCGAGTCACTCCGCGGGTGGATCACACTCTTTGGGGAGTCATGCCGCGGGTGGACCACACTCTTTGGGGAGTCATGCCGCGGGTGGACCACACTCTTTGGGGAGTCACTCCGCGGGTGGACCACACTCTTTGGGGAGTCACTCCGCTGGTGGACCACACTCTTTGGGGAGTCACTCCGCGGGTGGACCACACTCTTTGGGGAGTCACTCCGCGGGTGGACCACACTCTTTGGGGACTCACTCCGCGGGTGGACCACACTCTTTGGGGACTCACTCCGCGGGTGGACCACACTCTTTGGGGAGTCACTCCGCGGGTGGACCACACTCTTTGGGGAGTCACTCCGCGGGTGGACCACACTCTTTGGGGAGTCACTCCGCGGGTGGACCACACTCTTTGGGGAGTCACTCCGCGGGTGGACCACACTCTTTGGGGAGTCACGCCGCGGGTGGACCACACTCTTTGGGGAGTCACTCCGCGGGTGGACCACACTCTTTGGGGAGTCACGCCCCACAGCGCTTTTCTGTCACTGGTCATCATCGCCATAGAACAATGTGTGGCTCAGTTAATTATCAAGTGCCCAGCACAAATCGCATGCTGTGTTGGGCAAACAGACATCGACAAAAGCTGCTGATGCTATCTGCTACCTCTGTTGTAGCCTACAGGAAGGGAATGAGTGAATGGGGGGGGGGGGGGGGGGGAGACAACAAGACCAAAAAAAAAAGGTTGGGTTGGAAATGGTGTTAGTCAATTGCAAACAGTGCGTTGTGAGTAGGTTTTAGGTGTGTATGCATGTGGGTGTGAGAATGAGTGGAGAGGGGTGGGGGTGGAGACGAGGTGTGAATGAATGTAGGTGTGTGCGTGAAAGAGAGAGACAAAGAGACAGAGACACAGAGAGAGAGAGAAAGCCAAATAGTTAGAGACATAAAGACAGAGAGAGAAAGCCAAACAGTTAGAGACATAGAGACAGAGACAGAAACACCAAGAGAGATACCAAGATGGGCAGAGATCACTCTGTGTTTGATAACAATTAACATGACTCAATGAAAAATACATTCTTGGCAGACAGACAGACAGACAGACAGTCAGGCAGACAGACGGACAGAAGATAGTAGAAAAAATAAGAGTCACACCACTAACACGAAGGGAAGCAAAAGAAACAGTAAGAAAAACTGTTTGTACAAACGTGCAGGTCTACATCACAAAGCACAGGATAGGTTTTGGTTTGTTTCTTTGTTTATTTTTGCTTCCTTGTTTGTTTATTTGCTTGTTATGTTTTTTTTCCGTTTGTTTGTTTTTGTTCTGTGACCTTGATGTTCACACACCATGATGCAAAACATATGACGTGCGTTGAGATCCGTCCCTCAGGGGATGTCACGCTTGACAACATTATCCTTTCCTTTTATTGCCAGCCACAGTGCAGCCATCGAGTAAACGATTTCACAGCACGTCATGCATGTTGTTTGTTAGGAAATTAGATTATGTACAAGGGTGCCGCGTACATAGACATTTTTCAAACATTTTCAGAGCCTCTGACGTGTATGTGTGTGTTAGTGTTAGTGTGTGTGTGTGTGTGTGTGTGTGTGTGTGTGTGTGTGTCTGTCTGTCTGTCTGTCTGTCTGTGTGTATCCATGTGTATATATATGTATATATATATATATATATATATATATATATATGCGCGCGCGCGCGCACACACACACACACACACACACACACACACACACACACACACACACACACACACACACACACACACACACACACACACACACACACATTGCATTGTACTTTTGAACACAACCTTTTGGAAACACAGATCACTTTTTTTTGTTGTTGTTGGTAAAATATCCTGTCTATTTCAGAAACGGTTTTGAAATTTCAGGATACAAACGATAATGACATGAATTAAAGTGAACTGGGTGTGAAGGATGGAGTATGGTCTACATAATGCAGGTTTCTCATGACGGGCGCAACAGGTTTAAAGGTTTGGACTTTCAATCTGAGGGTCCCGGGTTCGAATCTCGGTAACGGCGCCTGGTGGGTAAAGGATGGAGATTTTTCCAATCTCCCAGGTCAACGTATGTGCAGACCTGCTAGTGCCTGAACCCCCTTCGTGTGTATACGCAAGCAGAAGATCAAATAAGCACGTTAAAGATCCTATAATCCATGTCAGCGTTCGGTGGGTTATGTTAACAAGAATACACCCAGCATGCAGACCCCCGAAAACGGAGTATGGCTGCCTACGTGGCGGGGTAAAAACGGTCATGCACGTGAAAGCCCACTCGTGTACATTCGAGTGAACGTGGGAGCTGCAACCCACGAATGAAGAAGAAGAAGAAGAAGAAATACACATACGAAAGAAACAAGATAATGATGATAATGGTGATGATATGATGATGATGATAATGACAGCGACACGACAACGACGACGACAAGATTTTTTTTATGACAACGATGAAAAAAGATGACAACAGTGATAATGACCATGTTGGAGATGGAACTGAAGGGCAAAATCACTCAACGAAAAAAAAAAAGATTATCAACATCATAATTGATTTTTTTTTAATAATAATAATAATATAATCATCATTATAGGATAGATAGATAGATTTTTGTCCACCAAGCCTTCAGCAGAATCTTTCTCCAAATATTCATTCCTTTTCAAACCTCTTCTTACTCTTTTATCTCATGTTAGTGGACTTGCTTCCATGAACGGAAGAGAGATGGATAGAGAGAAAGAAGCAGGAGGGGGGTGAACTCTGAATTGGTATCATCCATTTAGAGCGTACTTTAAACTCTAGAAATACAACTTTTAAAAGTGCAGCAGTCACAGAAAAAAATGTTCAGCATTGCACTCGAGAATGGTGACCCAATCGATTTCACCAGTAACGACCAGGGGATTTTTATCATTGCGGTTTTTTTATATCTTACATGGGTTTCCGATTCATGATCAAATATATGACGGAGTGGTGACACGGTTATTTGATGGCACTTTCTTTCGAGCAGCACGTGCATGGACAGGACTGAATGTGGCTAAAAGCGGACCATTCAACAGGGGCACGTTTCACCAGGCTTCCACAGACAGCTCAGGCTGTACTCTCGGCTCCACCGAAAGCAATTTCTGGTATCGCTTTTGAGCAATGTAGGGGGAAACCGAGAGCGAGAGTGCAGGACACAGTTTGGATGAGGGCATAATGGAGCTGTGTTTTTGCGGGGGGTTGGGGAGGGGGGAGGTTTGTTTGTTTGTTTGTCTGTTGTTGGTGTTTTTGTTGTTGTTCTTTTCGTTTTGTTTTTTGTTTGTTTGTTTGTATTTTCTAGAATCTAATACGGAATTCTATGCTAAGGTCTATTTCATTCGTTGTTAATCGTTGCTTTTGTGATTTTTATTCGTTTAAATGTTGTAGATGTTTTATTACTTGCTTCCCTTTAAAAAAATATTTCATAGACCTGCTTTATTCCTAAATGCTATGTGTATTGCGTGTGTACCATGTCTGTTCGTAAGTTCGTGCATAGGAAGAGCAGGGTTGAGTTTAACGAGCTGTTTTCAAAAAGCCACTGAGACCAAGTTGTTCTGGGCTTAGGTGTTGGGGTCCAGCGTATGTTTTTTGCATGTGTGTGCGTGTGTGTGTGTGTGCATGCGTTCGTGCGTATGTGTGTGTGTGTGTGTGTGTGTGTGTGTGTGTGTGTGTGTGTGTGTGTGTGTGTGTGTGTGTGTGTGTGTGTGCGTTTCGAGAGAGAAGGGAGGAGTAAATAGAAGTGATGACCGAGACATAATGATCAAGATTTGCTGAACTGTGTTCTACGAACAGCGAATTACACGAAAAGCAAAAGTTATCTCAAATGACGGCAACCATCGACTGAGCAAATGTTATCACTTTTTACCTTCTTGAATCAGGAATCCCGAATCTAAAACTCTCATAACTAAAAACAGTTTGATTCAGTTGTTCAACAAATTAGTTTGCCCCATTTTGAGGTAGCATGGTAACTGAATAGGCTGTGGGTGTCCGTGTGAGTGAATGCCGAGAAGGTGAGAGAGGGGGGCGGGGGTAGTGGAGACGAAAATTTCTCAGGTCGGTAGTAAACCTGATTCTCGTACCATGAAGATGCTAATGTTACTGTAGGAATTGGTATTTTTGGTGCTGAATTTGAGTTGAGACATTTGATTTACTATGAGAATAACTCTAGTGTGGAAATCGATGTCCTGTATCGAATTCGCTTTAACCTACATTGCGTGCTTTACAACTACATTTTGTATTGGTGTATGCCTACTTATCACAGACATCACCATTCTTCTAATTGTCTCTGAGATTTTTAAGCGATTCTGATTCTGATGATGCTTGTGAAAGTAAATAACAAATGCGAAGCAGAATACATTGCTAACAAACATTAACCGCTATGGTCTTGATTGCAGACATTAAGAAATTGAAGAAAGAGGGGAAGAAGAAGAAGAACAACAACAACAACAACAACAACAACAACAACAACAACAAGGTGAAGAACAAGTACAAGGAGGAGGAGGAGGGAAAGAAGAAAAGGAACAAGAAGAAGAAAAGGTCGTCATCAATAGCAGCAACTTCTTTTGATACTTTCAAGAAAGAAAAAGAAGAGGAAAAGATTACAGTTGCCTATAATGGATTGAAATGCAGAGATCCATCAGCAAACTTGCTGCAACAAGAACTTCTTGATCCAACGCCCAGGAAAGCTCTTTCATCAACTCTGGTTCTCCCCTTCCCCCAAAGCCTGCTGATGCTTACAGGAGGAAATTGTTGAAAGACAAAAGAAGAAAAATGACGAAAGGGTAAACCGCAAGTGAGAGTAGAGGGGTTGAAGTGGGTTTAGATTAATTGCCTTCAACTCCAAAAGCTCACAGACTTGACATCATCAGCCCTCATGAACAGCGAATCCCTTTCTGTGAAACGCTGTTTGTGAACGCTCACGTTTCGAAACGAAACGAAACTATTTTTATTGCACGAGGGTAGGGAAGCAAACACAAGTGCATTATTACATCCAGTCCTCAGGGCAAATATATTCAACTGAGAGAGAAAAAGGATGCAAGCATGTATAAATGAAAGCAGTACGTATTTATGTTCAAAGACATACTTCAGATTGGAAAAAGTCACACAAGACAGAGAAAACAACAGACAAACAGACCTACATGATTGGGTGATACAACAATAAGTCACCGATGACACCAGACGAAATGATGCTGGCTGTTCCTCTTCCCACATCAAGCAGAGAGAAGGCGGGTGGAACACGCACATATACAGAGAAAGGAACGGGGGTTGGGAAGGGAAGGAGAGAAAAAAAAAAACTGGTGACGGTTCATGAATCGAATCCCAAACAGTTAAGATCAAAATCAGCTCAGTCAATAACTACAGGAAACTGAAGACAGAAGAAGAACGAGAACAAGAACACGAAAGCCAGCTCCAGCAATAACAACCAAGAATTAACTTCGTTTGTTACTTTCAAGAATGCAAAAAAAATATAAATAAACGTATCGAAAACTAATGGCCTTAAATGCAGTGTGCCATTAGCAAATTTGCCGCAGCGAACATTCCTTGATGCTACATTTAGGGGAAACTCTTTCATCCGGGCTGGTTCTCTCCTTTTCTCAGAGTGATGGGACGACTGTGAAGGGATTTGTTAAAAGACAAAAGAGAAAGCAATGACTGAAGAGGAAGTTGTAGGAGAGAGCAGAAGAATGGGAGAGGGTTTAGCGTAATTGGGCTCCACTCCCTAAGCTCGAAATCATTGGGCAAACTAAACAGCAAATCCCTTTCTGTAAAATGCAGTCAGCGGACACTCATTGTGCCCTGCAGCATTTAGGACATCAGACCAAGTAGTGTTATCTGTGCAACGCGTTCTACTTCTTCAACCAAAAAGAGAAAGAGGGTGAAGGGGACAGATGAACAGCCAAAGACCGAGACAGACAGACAGACAGACAAAGACAGGAAGAGATAGACGGGGTAGAGAGAGAGGAGGGATATATATATATATATAGAGAGAGAGAGAGAGAGAGAGAGAGAGAGAGAGAGAGAGAATTTATATATAAACTCCCTTCCAAGAGCACGAAAAAAAGAGAAAGAAGCAAAACGAAAACAGCACTTGTAAGCATGAGCAGCTAAGAAGGAAAGAGAGAAGGGGGACACAGAGACAGACAGACAGACAGAAGCAGACATGCTCAGAGAGAGAGAGGGGGGGGGGGTCATTCCAATCCCAAAGCAACAAGCACAATAACAGCAGCGAGACAGAGAAGCACAATAACAGCAGCGAGAAAGAGAGAGCGAGGGGGGTCGTTCCTATCCCCAAACAACAAGCACAATAACAGCAGCGAGAAAGAGAGAGGGGGGGGTCGTTCCTATCCCCAAACAACAAGCACAATAACAGCAGCGAGAAAGAGAGAGAGGGGGGGGGGATCGTTCCTATCCCCAAACAACAAGCACAATAACAGCAGCGTGAAAAGAGAGAGGGGGGGGGGGTTCATTCCAATCTCCAAACAACAAGCACAATGTTAAATCCTGTTAAATCCTGGATGACATTCAACAAACTAAAGTTGAATGATGACAAAACTGAAGCTATGATTATTTCCTCTGCAAGAATGTCCACATCTACTTCATTTCCTGCCTCTGTTGTGGTTGGTGATGCCACAGTTCAGTTTTCTAAATCAGCAAGGAACCTTGGAGTCATTCTTGACTCAAACCTCAGCATGCATGCTCAGGTAGTAAAGATACGCATAGTTAATTGTGAACTTCGTCGCATCAACTCTATCCGTAAGTACCTTTCTGTTGAAACTACTAAAACTCTTAATTCTGCTTTTGTGCTGTCACGAATTGACTACTGTAATTCTCTTCTCATAGGCTGTCCTACATAATATTCCTCAGCGAATTCAAAAACTTCAAAACAATGCTGCCCGTCTGACTCTCAGAGTCCCACGTACTGATCACATTTCTCCTCACCTCGCAGTCTACATTGGTTCCCCATTGAAGCGAGAATTAAATACAAAGTTGCGTGTCTCTGCTATTCTGCTTTCCACTCCGCAGGGCCTACTTATCTTTCTGACCTTATCAGTATTTACACTCCCACAAGAAATCTCGCTCTTCCTCTGACGGTTACCTTTTGAAACTTCCTCGCGTCAATACAAGAACCTATGGTGAACGTTCTTTTTTCTTTGCTGCTCCTCACATCTGGAACAACCTTCCTTATCATATCCGTGCATCTGATTCTATTTCTGCTTTTCGCTCCACACTAAACACTCATCTTTTTAAAACCAATCTATAAGTACTCTCAGCTTCCTTTTCTCCAGCACCACCCATGTCAGCTCACTTGTATGTAGAGTGGGAAAGGGAGAGCGTGAGTGGGAGGAGGGTATTTTTTGTTGTTGTTGTTTTTTTTTGTTGGTTGTTTGTTTGTTTGTGTGTGTGTGTGTGTTTTTAGAAAGAGTGACCATGAATGTGTTATGTTACTTGTAACATTTTTCTTTCATGTAAAGCGCCCTGAGCTCTTAGGGAGAAAGGGCGCTATATAAATGCACAGTATTATTATTACTATTATTATTATTATTGCAATAACAGCAGCGAGAAAGAGAGGGGGGTCATTCCAATCCCCAAACAACAAGCACAATAACAGCAGCGAGAAAGAGAGAGAGAGGGGTGGGGTCATTCCAATCCCAAAACAACACGCACAGTTACAGCAGCGAGACACAGAGAGAGAGGGGTGGGGTCATTCCAATCCCCAAACAACAAGCACAATAACAGCAGCGAAACAGAGGCAACAGAAAAAAAAATTCAAAAAAACACTACGTGAGGCAGGACTGTAGACTACAGCGGGTATGACGGGTGGACGTTTCGGGGTGGCCGTCACGCTATGATGCAGAATACATGAGGACATGCCTCCTGCTGGGGCACCACACGCTGGGCCCGTCACGCTTCACAGCATTCCCCCTTTACTGTTCGTCTCTGTGGAACAATGGCGCCAGGTGCAGCGCCTGGAAATGGCCCCCACAACAGTTTTGACTCCACTGGTGTCACCCAGAGTGATCATTATAATCAACTACAGTCAAAAACATTGTGCAATGATGTGGAATCATCTAGAGTGATCATTGTAATCTTAGCTATATTCAAAAACAGTCATTGTGCTATGATCTCGCTATAGAAAAGGGAGATATTTTAACACCTCAAAAGAAAAAGACATGCCTACAATGTAAAAAAATAAATAAATAAAGATTTAAAAAGAAGAAGAAGATTAATATCTTGTCTTTGGTAATTGTGAATTGTAAATATTTCGATGATAGAAAAAAATTCATCAACAAAACTCAACAATATCTTGTTCTGTTTTGTTTTATTTATTATTCATTGACATGTGTGTGTGTGTGTGTGTGTTGAACCTTCTTGTGGTTTAAGTGAACATTTACAATTGATTCTGATTCCCCAGAACACTTCCCTTGGAGTTATTTCGCAGTGGGCCTTTTTCCTCTACCCATCCCATGTCCATATTAACCCCGGCCTCTTGTTCCGTTCAAACAGCGTTATTTCTACAGACCTTGAGTGCACGCACAAGTATTTGTGTACCTATCAGAGTGGACTTTTTAAACAGACCTTGAGTGCACGCACAAGTATTTGTGTACCTATCAGTGTGGACTTTTTAAACAGACCTTGAGTGCACGCACAAGTATTTGTGTACCTATCAGAGTGGACTGTTTCTACAGACCTTGAGTGCACGCACAAGTATTTGTGTACCTATCAGTGTGGACTTTTTAAACAGATCTTGAGTGCACGCACAAGTATTTGTGTACCTATCAGTGTGGACTTTTTAAACAGACCTTGAGTGCACGCACAAGTATTTGTGTACCTATCAGTGTGAACTTTTTAAACAGACCTTGAGTGCACGCACAAGTATTTGTGTACCTATCAGAGTGGACTTTTTAAACAGACCTTGAGTGCACGCACAAGTATTTGTGTACCTATCAGTGTGAACTTTTTAAACAGACCTTGAGTGCACGCACAAGTATTTGTGTACCTATCAGTGTGGACTTTATAAACAGATCTTGAGTGCACGCACAAGTATTTGTGTACCTATCAGAGTGGACTTTTCAAACAGATCTTGAGTGCATGCACATGTATTTGCGTACCTATCAGAGTGGACTTTTTCTAGACTTTTGAAGAAGACAACTCTTGTTGCAGTGGGTTCTTTTTTTTCCCGTGCGCCAACTGCGTACTGCACACGGGACATGGTTTATTGTCTCGTCCGAATGACTAGACGCTCAGTATATTTCCAGTCGAATTGGGAGAAAAGGCGAGAGCGGGAATATATATATATATATATATATATATATATATATATATATATATATATATATATATATATATATATATATATATATGCCCACCCACATTGCCTCATCATGGAATGCTTTCTGGACCAGGACAACAGTCTTGGTGGTGGGGTCATTTTGGGGCCTGACACCGGCTAATGACTCTGTGGATCATAAGGCGTGAAGCGTATAGTGTATACATGGGTGCCGGGTTCACGGGTCAGTGCTGCTGCACGGATGGGATAAGGGCAGGAGAATAGAGGAGACAGACGAGACACAGAGAGACAGACAGACAGACAGACAGACAGACAGACAGACAGACGAGACACAGAGAGAGAGACAGACAGACAGACAGTCAGACAGACAGACAGACGAGACACAGAGAGACAGACAGACGAGACACAGACAGACAGACAGACGAGACACAGACAGACAGACAGACAGACAGACGAGACACAGAGAGACAGACAGACAGACATACTGTCAGACAGACAGACGAGACACAGAGAGACAGACAGACAGACAGACGAGACAGAGAGAGATGGGTGGTAAGACTGAAAAAACTGTGCAACTGTGCTTTTTGATGCATGTGTTATTGCAATTATGACTGGGATGGGAAAGGTGGAGGAGAGAAAGTGTGTTTTGGGAGGGGGCGGGGGTGTGGGGGGCGTGCTCGTGTAATTTTTAGATATAGCACTAGTTCGATGGCTGAAAATGTCAGAGAGGTCCATTTCAGACCACCAACAGATAAAGCATTCAAGTAGATTGACCCTACAGACGCACAGTGTGGTTTGTTGCCGATGGTATAGTTCGTCCAATAGAGTTAAGAGCTGTGCAGTTGTGTTCGTATGTTTGTTTCGTCTGTTTGCCTGTCTGTACGGGGAAGAAAAATGTGAACTGCTGCTGCACTGGATAAACTAATGTTTGGTGGTGGGTACTTGATCATTGAAGGAGAAGATTCTAAACACAGGAGAGGGGGAGAATGGGGGTACTGGGCATCTGTCCTTGAAAACTTTTTGAGCTCTCTCTCTCTCTCTCTCTCTCTCTCTCTCTCTCTCTCTCTCTCTATTTACCCATCTGTCTAACCGACCGACCAACCAACTGACAGACCAGCTGAAAGCCTGCAGACGACTATCTTCGTGTTGGCCTAAAAGCTAAAAGGCTCAACATCACTGCTATTTCCTGGATTTGGGAGGCGGGCCATGCAGCTGTGGTTCCCTCCCCTGTTTGTGATTCCCTTCCCTGTTTGTGCCTTACAAAAAGTCAAGTGAATCTGTCCACCACCAGCCCCCTCCCCCCACGCCCCCTTCTGTTGATTCCAGTGAACAACTCATCATCTCCTGTTCATTTCTGACTCTTTCTCTCCGCCGTTTTGTCTGTTTTGTCTTTTATCGTTATCCCGATGTGACTGTTCCTTTCTTTATGTGTTACTTAAAGTCTCTGGGGGTTTTCTGGGGGTGGGGAGTCATATTTTCAGTTTTGGAAATAACTATAAATTTGACGAGATGTGCATGTTGTTGTCAGGTGCGTGCGCTTGCACATTAAAAGAGAATGAGAAAGTGTGTGTGTGTGTGTGTGTGTGTGTGTGTGTGAGTGTGCCGGTGTATGTGTGTGTGTGTGTGTGTCTGCGTGTGTGTCTGTGTGTGTGTGGCTAGATTTATGGTTCGTAATTTTCTTCCAAGAGCTATGACTCATTCTTGCAAGTCCGTTGCGGACATAAACTATAATGGAGTTGGCAGCAGCAACAGCTACATTAGCAGGAGCCATGGACTTCCGTGAGTAGGAGCAGCAGCTCGCAGCAGCAGCAGCAGTAGCAATAGCAGCAACAACAGTAATAGCCACTGCAGCAATAACAGTACTCATAGCAGCAGTAGCAGCGGTGGCCATAGCAGAAACAGCAACAAGTAGCAATAGCAGCAACAACATATAGCCAAAGCAGCAACAGCAGCAGTAGTCATAAGAGCAGCGGCAGCTTTGTCGTAGTGATAGTACCTGCTGCAGTAAGATGAATAGAGAAGGAAATGATTAAAAAGTGAATCAGTCTCAGACGGCCGCTGTTGCTACTGCTGCTGCATTGCGTGTTTATTGTGTTTGTTTCTGTCTTGTTACTGTCGTTGCCGCTGCTGCTGTAGCTATTGTTGTTGTTGTTGTAATGGCGTTTGTTGCTGCCATTGTTCAGCTCCAGCAGGGTCCCCACATGGTCTGACATGCTGTGGAGAGCATGCATTGAATAGAGTTCTGTGGTTCTGTGCGTGCTTGCTTGTGTGTGTGTGTGTGTGTGTGGTGTGTGTGTGTGTGTGTGTTTTGTCGTCACCAGCTTGTCACTTGCGTAAAATCCACAAAAGATCGTCACAATGGAGCCGGAATGAAGCAGATGGCTTTTTGGAGTGCAGTCCAGTCGAGAGCGAATTTCGTGATTACATGTAATCTTTTAAATCTGAGAGGTCTTTTAGCAAGTCTTCTCTCTCTCTCTCTCTCTCTCTCTCCTTCCTTTCAAGCTCTGTGTGTGTGTGTGTGTGTGTGTGTGTGTGTGCCCCGCCACCTTCTTCCCTCCCTCTTATCTCTGTAAAAATGTTTCAGGCCTGAGTTAGAAGTAATGTCTTGTCCTGCACATTTCGAGTTTAATTTCCAGGAATCGTTTCATTTATCAGAACTAAAACATTCTCGAGATGTTGCATGTGCATGTTCCTTCTCACTTTTTTCAAATGCCTGATCTAAGTTGATTATAAGGAATCTGGAAATGGTTTTAACATAGTCTAAAAACTAAAAACATCGTCATTACAAGGTAGTTCTGATATCGACGTGAATCTTTATCATTAATTTCCTTTCCCAATTTCAATACCAGCACCAAATGATAATAATAAAGTGAATTTCAGTGTGAGGAAGTTTGAAGAACAACATTGCTCAGGAAGTAAATTCCATTAGAAACGACATTATGGATCTCTCTCTCTCTCTCTCTCTCTCTCTCTGTCTCTCTCTCCCCTCCTCCTCCTTCTCATCGTCGTCTATTTCTTCTGAGGAAGAGAAGGCGTAAAACAAGGATGATATAACGAGATCCTCAATTTATGCCAATAAACACGCCGTTCTCCTGTGTCAAGGTGGTCAGTTCTCTATCTGTCTCCTTCCTCTGGACATTTTATGGGCTCACAACATAGACGCTTTCCCACAAAAGCTGTGTCGGCGCTCACACAATTTGTGAACAGTATATGGGCGAAAAGCTGGGCGTAATTTGGTTTGAACTAAACCGTTGGCTGTTAACTGGCGAGACTGACAAAGTAACAGAGACAGAGAGGGGTGGCGAGAGACGGGGCAGAGATGGAGGCGGAGGGAGAGACAGAGAGAGAGACAGACAGAAACAGAGGGAGAAAGACAGGGAAGATACACGACTGTGAAAGTATAATTTGGTTTCGGCTCATCCGTCCGTA
>NC_134893.1:28144600-28194600 GCF_041734735.1 Babylonia areolata | reverse complement strand
GTTTAATTACCTGCTTGCCAACAGTTCAAATCACTTGAGAAGGAAAACCCATTAGGTGTGTAAAACAGTGGGGGTAGGAGAAGAAGGAAGGGGTAGGTAAGATAACAGGTAGAGGATAAGTGCACAATCTGCTCTCTCCTCGTACCACAGCAGAGTCTTTTAGTAAGATGAATTGAGGTGTTTATTTCTCTAACTTAACACAGCACTTAGCACATCCTAACTTAGCAGCACATCCTAACTTTGCAATTAGCAGTGAGCAGCAGCTAGCATTTAGCAGCATACCTGGAACACATACAAAAACAAAAACCCAGGTCAAAACAATACCAAAACATATGCTAAACATCATTGCCATGAAAGGCTAGAATAACATGCAAACGTCAGACTGATTTAAACACACACACAAAAGTATAACCTTTCACCACATACCCAGATGTATACACTCTCCTCAAAGAAATCCATGTAGAATACCGAAGCTCCATTTACTTTAGCTTATTCTCAACCAGCAGTTAGTGACATAAAATATTGTACCAAATATATGACTAATACAAACTGTGCACCAAACATGTCACTGGCTAAAATACAAACTCTCAGTGTTCATAACCACAGTTAAACATTTAGCAACCTGTGTGCACCAACATAGGACTGACTCTCAGTGGTCTCAAATCTTTTAAACACATTACAATTATGTGTTGTCTCACTGGCATTTAACACATGACTACAGCACATGGGAATCACAACTACCAACTAGTCAAACATGTCTCCCATAACAGTTTGCTGTATCACCCTGGTGTGCACACACACACACACACACACACACACACACACACACACACACACAGAATATCCTCCACACACAGTTAGCCGGTATATTTGTTCGCCTTAAATATAACCGTCACCACCTAACATACAAACAGGTAGGTAATATCTCTAACTCCATGAGCAACTTAACAAAACATTCTGTTCTACATACAGATACTTCACACAATTATCATCTTTATAGCTCCTCATAACACACTGCTTACACTGTTCCCACAGTCAGTCAACAACTGATACACAACCAACATATCACTGAACATCGTCATTTATGCAAGCCAAGATACAACACCAATTAAACCCAAACATGATATCAAAACATCATACCATAATACCTATAGCAAAATAGCATGACAAGGGTTGGGAGCGGGGGGTGGGTGTGGGGGGGGGGATACTCAAGACTCAAACCAGTACTTCTATTCAGCAAAGTATTGGCTACATTTTATACCTTAAACACTTTTTTTTTCACTCAACAAGTCACACACATACTGGCTGTGCTCTGACACAACTCATGGTTTCTGAATCAACACATGTTTGTTACACTGATAATTATGTGCAGTAGTCACATCAGCTCAATGGTTCTATCAGTGTTTATGTGATAAACATCACAGTTCACTTCATGTTCTTGTGACAGAACACAATCCCACTGGGGCAGTGTGTTAGTCACAGAACCCAATACTTGAAATCAAACATTCAAGCAAGTCCGAAAAATAGATCCTAGTTCACTACCTACAACCTCCTGGTCAACAGATGTCTTTCTCAGTGGAGCCTCAGTCTCTCAGTCTGGCTCCCTAGTTTGCTAACAGCAAGGAAAAGGCTGCAGCCATGTAAGCTTGCTGTTTATATTCATGCTTTCCCAACTGGTACAACCCAATGGACCAATGGTCCCAACACTCTAGTCTGTGTCTGCTATTTAGAGACACATCACCTGATTGGTTGTAAACACACCATGTGTATAAAATGTTGCAAACGGACACCTCTGGTTGGTCAGAAGAGGATGACCCATAGCCAGGATGCAACACACACACACTGTCCTAATCCCTACAAACACTTCAGCAGGGGAGGGTGGGGGGAGGGATGAGGAGAGTGGGGGAGGAGGGAGTTGAAATGGTGTCTGAGAGGCTAATTGTTCTGGCTATGTTTGACTGTGAGGTGCCTGCAAGTGGCTTAACAACAGAGCAGGCATGTGGGCTTAGCAGGGGAGGAGAGGGCTGGGACAGAGGGGGCGGGGTTGGAGGGGGGGAGAGGGAAGGGACTTCTGTGACCAACAGTCTCAAGTGGGGGAGGAGTGGGGATGGGGGTGGGGGGAACAGTAGGGGGGAGGTGGTAAACAAGGGGTAGTGTATTGTGGCTTGGGGATGCCACAACACAACCATAACCTGACACTATAACAGGTGTTTGAATATAAAATAGATTTAGTATATATTTACAGGTATAGATTACACACACAGAAAATCACAGGATATGCTTATGATGCAAAAACATTGACTTATAAATTATCATCAGTTGCTTGAGAGAATTTCAGTAGAAAAATGCAGCATTAGCTCATGAATATTCCACAAACAAATGCCATTTAAGTAAGACAACACCACCTGGTAGGTGGAGAAAAATATTCCAGCTCCTTTGATCCGAAAATTTAAAGTTGATTTACTATGGATAAATGAGATAATATAGCCAGTTCATTGTTAATTCACTGTGAACTTCATTCAAAGAGAGAAAAGTCAGGATAGAACCTTGCACAGCTGGAGTTGCTCACCTCATTCCTCTCCTCAATTTTTTCATTCAAGGACTGATTCTCCACCTTGAGCTGCTCAAAGTCAATCAGATGAAGACCCTCTCCCAGTTCATCCTGCACATATGCACACGCACGCACACGCACACACACACACACACACACACATTGTCAAAAACAAAACCTTTTTTGTTTCATTCTGTACATCATTTTTTTTTATGTATGTAGTTACAGAATTTTTAGGACTAAGTTCACAATGACAATCTGTCCACAGTGAACATTAGAAACAGGTTTATTAAGTTTGTAGTGTGATGGAGGTTGTGGGTGTTGTCGTAGTAGTAGTAGCAGCAGGAGCAGCAGCAGCAGCAGTAGTAGTGGCAGTAGTAGCAGCAGTAGTAGAAGTAGTCGTAGCAGTAGTAGTAGCAGTAGCAAAAGTACTATTATTATTATTGATACGTCTGATCTCCTGTCAGTGACCAGGCTGTAAGCACTTTACAAACACAGTCATTTGCACAACAGGTAGCCTTCCTGGATACAGCTGACCGACAGCTGCCTTCAGGTGCTCATCATTCAATTCCCATGTCATTCCGTCAGGCTTCAGTCATGTGCACACACATGCACATTTATAAAGTAGAATGGATTTTACTGCAGAATTTTGCTCTTAACAACCTTCTTGTTGCTGTGAGTCCTTTTACATGTGTTAACTGCATGCTGCACACAGGACCTCAATTTATCATCTCATCTGAATGATCAGCATCTAGACCACCACTCGAGGTCTAAAGGAGAAGGAAGAGAATAGTGGTGAGCATGTGATTCGATCAAGCACCCTCAGTTTCTCTCGCTTCCTAGGTGTCTGACTTGTTACCACTAAGCCACCACTGTAATGGAGAATGTTTCACAAGGAGGTTTGTGACAAAGAGTGACATATTATAATTCTTTTTCATTTGTTTTCAGGGTGGCTGTCCCCATCATCTGCACCTTTTCAGCGGCATTACTCCCACGCCACCACTTATTCCAGGTCCCCTATGCACAACAGCCTCACCCACCATGCTGAAATGTTTTCCAACCTTGGATCTGAGCGTGTTCTCCAGCTTCAGTTTCTTCTGCTGGAGCTTAATGCTCTCCAGGCGCACAGCGGAGACCTCTGCCTCCTTCTTGCTGCCAGCCAGGAAGTACTGCTCAATGTCCTGCCACACAGCAACACCACCACTACCTTCACCTCACAACACTACACTTCACCAGCAATAAGGCTTCCAAATACGGACTCTTGTTCCTTTCTTCAAACTTTTTCTTGCTACATAATATTCAGAAACACTGGTACACACACACACACACACACACACACGTGTGTGTGTGTGTGTGTGTGTGTGCATGTGTGTGTGTGTTTTCTTTTGTTTTTTGTTGTGTTGGGGTTTTTTAGGACACAGATTGATCTGACTTTTTCTCCCAGTTTCCATTACTGTCCATTTCCTGCCAACACACACACACACACACACAGATCACCACCAGCCACCCCACCCCTCACACCACACCACACCACGCCACACAACACACACACACACATATCACCACCAACCACCCCATCCCACCCCTCACACCACACCACACACACATAAACTCACACACACACACACACACACACACACACACACACACACACACACACACACACACACACACCTCTGGTGAGATGGGTCCCCCTGAGCGCCTGTAGGAAGCGGTGGAGCCCACCTGCCTCTTCAGCTCCATCAGGGAGTGATGCTCCAACTCCACCCTCTGCAGGCACTTGTCACACAGGCCCTTCTGCACCTCGTACAGTTGCTGGCGGCCCTCCTTCTCCTTCAACAACAGTTCCTGCAGCCTCTCCACCTCCGCTGTCAGCAGCATGGAATGACTAGGTACTGCACTGATGTAGCTGTTATCAACTGTGAGCAGCATGGAATGACTAGGTACTGCACTGATGTAGCTGTGAGCAGCATGGAATGACTAGGTACTGCACTAATGTAGCTGTTATCATCTGTGAATAGCATGGAATGACAAGGTACTGCACTAATGAAGCTGTTATCAGCTGTGAGCAGCATGGAATGACTAAGTACTAACTAATGTAGCTGTTATCAGCTGTGAGCAGCATGGAATGACTAGGTACTAACTAATGTATCTGTTATCAGCTGTCAGCAGCATGGAATGACTAGGTACTAACTAATGTAGCTGTTATCAGCTGTCAGCAGCAAGGAATGACCCGGTACTAACTAATGTAGCTGTTATCAGCTGTCAGCAGCATGGAATGACTAGGTACTAACTAATGAAACTGTTATCAGCTGTCAGCAGCAAGGAATGACCCGGTACTAACTAATGTAGCTGTTATCAGCTGTCAGCAGCATGGAATGACTAGGTACTAACTAATGTAGCTGTTATCAGCTGTCAGCAGCATGGAATGACCAGGTACTAACTAATGTAGCTGTTATCAGCTGTCAGCAGCAAGGAATGACTAGGTACTAACTAATGTAGCTGTTATCAGCTGTCAGCAGCATGGAATGACCAGGTACTAACTAATGAAGCTGTTATCAGCTGTGAGCAGCATGGAATGACCAGGTACTAACTAATGTAGCTGTTATCAGCTGTCAGCAGCAAGGAATGACTAGCTACTAACTAATGAAACTGTTATCAGCTGTCAGCAGCAAGGAATGACCCGGTACTAACTAATGTAGCTGTTATCAGCTGTCAGCAGCATGGAATGACTAGGTACTAACTAATGTAGCTGTTATCAGCTGTCAGCAGCATGGAATGACCAGGTACTAACTAATGTAGCTGTTATCAGCTGTCAGCAGCATGGAATGACTAGGTACTAACTAATGTAGCTGTTATCAGCTGTCAGCAGCAAGGAATGACCCGGTACTAACTAATGTAGCTGTTATCAGCTGTCAGCAGCATGGAATGACCAAGTACTAACTAATGAAGCTGTTATCAGCTGTCAGCAGCATGGAATGACCAGGTACTAACTAATGTAGCTGTTATCAGCTGTGAGCAGCATGGAATGACCGGGTACTAACTAATGTAGCTGTTATCAGCTGTCAGCAGCAAGGAATGACTAGGTACTAACTAATGAAGCTGTTATCAGCTGTGAGCAGCATGGAATGGCTAGGTACTAACTTATGTGACTACAAACTAATGTAGTTGTTATGCTCGTCTAAAAATATCCTAGAATACTCAGACCTCAACTTTAGAATTCAGAGAACAGAACTAAAATACTAAAATAAACAGAACTGTGTCTGTGTATGTTTTGTGTACATGACAGCACAAAAACATGACAAACCAATGCACATGGTGTCATGGTACGGATAACAGTCACCATGACATGTTGACATTGCTGCTCATGGTCCGGCTGACCACACAGCCATATCAGGACTGCTACACTAAATATAAACAAATCCTACTGCATTTAACACAAAATCTTGTCCCATCTGAAAGAGAAAAAGAACTGCTGAGCAATACAGTATCCTAGCCATTAAGCACCTTAAGGCAAATAATACTAAGGGGGCATCTACTCAATGGTTAAATTCATCATCCCCAGGTTACAAAAAAAATTTTTTTAATTTTTCAAAAATGGTCAAAGGATCACAAACACTTCAAAGAACGAAAAAGGACACAAAGGCAAATATCACAGCAGAAAAAAAAACTCTCAAAAAGATGTCAGAACAAGAACGAATGGAATAAAAAAAAAATTACTAAACTCTCTTGTATTGACTTTATAAAAGTGCAGACATACAGATCAATTATTTTTCTATACTGTGATCAATTGGCTGCAAAGTTTCTTCATGTTATCTAATGACTTCAGGCTCTAAATGAATCTAAATAGATTATATCATTTAAATGTGGTATGCAGTCTGCAACCTTTATTAGCAGATAACCAATACCTGAACCCAGACAACTCTGCAACAGACTTCTACTTTGAGTGAAGTGGTGGCCAAGTTCTTACACATCCACCGAGGAAGGGAGAGAATCTGAGAGCACTGGTTTGAAAACCACTCTCACCAGTATATTCTCCTCCTCCACTAGACCTTGAGTGGTGGTCTGGACGGTAGTGATTTGAATGAGATGATAAACCAAGGTTCTGTGTGTCGCAAGCAATTAGCGCACATAAAAGAACCAACAGCAACAAAGGGATTTTCACTAGCAAAATTTTTATAAAAATCCATTTTGATAAGAAAACAGATCAACTTACAGGCCGAAAAAAGGAAAAAAGGAAAATGAAAAACCATTTGGAAGCAGTGCACTGTAGCAGCATGCTCTCCCTTTAGAGAGCAGCCTCAATTTCACACACAGATATTAGTTGTAGCAAAATACAATACAATAAAATACAATACAAATCAATGCAATGCAATACAATACAATACAATATGCAATGCAATGCAATGCAATGCAATACTTCCCACTTCATTCCAAACGATCAGTACCCAGACCCCTCCTGTATAATGCAATAGGGGAAAAGAAGAATCAGGTACCCAAATAGATAAACCTGACAACCAAACTCAAAACCTGTCACTAGTAATAGGCAGTGACGGGTGCAATAGCTGAGTGGTTAAAGCGTTGGACTTTCAATCGGAGAATCCCAGGTTCAAATCTTGGTAACGGCGCCTAGTGAATAAAGGGTGGAGATTTTTCCGATCTCCCAGGTCAACATATGTGCAGACCTGCTTGTGCCTGAACCCCCTTCGTATGTATACGCAAGCAGAAGATCAAATACGCATCCAGTGGGTTATGGAAACAAGAACAAGCCCAGCATGCACACCCCTGAAAACAGAGTATGGCTGCATACATGGCCGGGTACAAACGGTCATACATAAAACCCCACCCGTGTACATATGAGTGAACAAAGAAGAAGAAGAAGTAATAGGCAGTTTGGGATAAGCTACTGCCCTCCAGTCATTTCTCCCTGTTTACTTCAGTTGATTGATTGACTGATTGATTGATATGGATACTTATATGGCACCTATCCTCAGTCGGAGACCAAGCTCTAAGTGCTTTACAAACATGGGGTCATTTGCACAACAGGCTGCCTACCTGGGTAGAGCTGACTGACGGCTGCCAGTGGGCACTCATCATTCGTTTCCTCTGTTATTCAATCAGATTTCATGCATGCACACATACACACTCAGACAGATATGTAACTTAATCAATGTGATTTTTTTTTTCCTTAGAAGCACTGCTTAAGAAAATGAATTTTTCACTTATCATTAGCAATAAATACTTAGAATAACACAACACTGATTTTCAACAAAAACAACAACAAAATATCAGAAATCAAGACTCTACCCATGAATCCAATATAACGCTGATCCTGGTCGAACATGGTTTTACCATATTCAACCCTTTCCCTTGGATCCATCTCCTTCTTGCTACGGAAGAACAGATTAAGTTTTTGCTGCAATTCAAGGTTCTTGCAGAGCGTCAACTCCCTGTCTGCAACAGCTGCCTGGAAAAAACAACAACAAAATATCATGTGGTTACATAGATGAAGACAAGAATGTGAAGTGGTATGAAAGCAGACAAGGTAAGGCAAAGAACCCAGGACAGATAAAGCATTATCGTCCAGAGCATCAACAGATGTCATAGGAAACACCACTTCAACATGGACCATCAAACAAATCAAGCTGCTTTAAACCCGTTGTTTTGTTGTTGTTTTTTTGTTGTTTTTCTGCAACAATTTGCAGTTTGACATCCAGAACAGCCATCAATCCTTATGTTTTCCTATATTAGATACATCTATTCCGGAACAGTACGCATGTTGTAAAGTTTTCAGTGATGGTCATTTTAGATCTACAATGATTGCAAAACAATTTGTTCAGAGCTGTGTGGGCAGTTATCAACATTTCCTGTCATGATAATCATGTCAGATTCATTCACTTTGAATGACCCAGTCATAATTTTCATTTCAGAATCATACAGATTGCTGAATGCACCGGTTTTTAATCATTCTACTATAATTTATTGTTGTCTTCTGGAAGAGGGTTTTTTTTGTCAAATTCATGAGTCATTTCAGATGAGGCACAAATGCCCATACATTTTTAAGAGAACAATGCCTTTACAGGTAAACTAATGAAAAATCTGACTTTGAGAGGTAGATATGATTTTTCAAGCTTGACCTGTTTGCTACTTCATTTTTCAGCAGTTACAGATCAAAGGTGGTCAGGACATGACAACCAGCGAATGGAAATATTCTGGCTGTCATGTCTTGTTTATTCATTCACATGTGTATGTGTGTGTGTGTGTGTGTGTGTGTGTGTGTGTGTGTGTGTGTGTGTGTGTGTGTGTGTGTGTGTGTGTGTGTGTGTGTCTGTCTGTCTGTCTGTCTGTTTGTGTCTGTGTGTTTGTGTGCGTCTGTGTCTGTGTGTCTGTGTGTACACACACCCCCAACAGATTTCATCATCTTTCTGCAAAAAATGACGAATACCAACTAAATGTTACAATAAAAATTTTTAAAAAATTGAATAAATAAGAAAACAACTGAACATTCAAGACATGAAAACAATATTCACTTAGACTTACAAAATATCTGTCCAGCAGAGCCTGTCTATCATATTTTCCTGTCACCTCCTCTGTTCCTTCAAGTGATATGGAACCTGTCAACAGATACAATCACACTATCATATCCCTGTATTCTCATTGTGTTGTGTTGTGCCATACTGTGCCATGCTGTGCCATGCTGTATTGTATTGTATTGTATTGTATTGTATTGTATTGCATTGCATTGCATTGTGTCACAACATATTTCTCTGCTTGAAATTCAGCCTGCTTTCCCCAGGGAGAGCATGTCGCTGCAATGCAGCACCATCCATTTCTTTCTTGAATCTGCCTCAAGCTGATTTCTATTCCTATCAATGTGAATTTTTCTAAACAATTTGTTGCCGAGGGTTCTTTTACATGCGCAAAGTGCATGCTACACACAGGACCTCAGTTTATCAAATCATGCAAATGACTAGTGTCCAGACCACCACTCAATGTCAAGCGGTGGGGGAAAAAAATTCTGTCAAGTGTGGGATTCAAACCTGTGCAACCAGATTCTCTTACATCATGGGTGGGCGAGTTACCACTACACCATCACTTCATTTGGAATGACAACATGTGGACAGTGTGATCAGAACATGCAGGACAAGTTTCATAGCTCTTTATGTGTTCTGTGATCTTTTCAAAGTCATTCAACAATGAGTACAATATGGTAAATACTGCTTTGCAAGCAATGTAAGAATAAGTTAAAGAATATATCTAATTGCTCACAACAAAAACCCCTAAAAAGGCCTAGCAGACAAGTATATATTACCAGTTTAACATCTCATTTGACAGAATGAGAATTTAATGAAACTCTATACACATAAATGTAGTCCAAAAGAATCTTTGAAACTGAACATTTTAAATGTCTCTAATTAAAGGTGTAGGATGCAAGAAGGATAATCTATTCACCCATAGTAATTTCTGGCAAAGTTTTAATTAAACCAACTTTGTGGGTGTGATTTTGATTAAAGTCTGAATGATATCAAATTCTGCTGAAATCAATTATTCTGACCTTGACCAAAGTTTGAGATTAAAAAACAACTTTTTTTCTCGGCTACTGTGATTACCCTCTGATTTCTGATACCAACAGAGTGACTGCCATATCAAAATTAATATGATATAGGTTTACTTATCCCTCTTGGGCTGCTTTGTGAAGTCATATCATTGGATTGCAATTTTCCCCACTATGACTGAGAACACCACTGAACTGTGACTGATGTCTCTGATCACTGGCTACACAGAGTGAAAGTTCACTGGCAATGCCCAGATATCTGAGGAGTCCACAGGGAGTGAAACTGAAGTCATAGCGAGCATACAGCTGGCTCACTCCCTCAGAGACAATTCAAATGGCCCCAGTTGCAGACTCTGAAGGGGTTCTACATTTCTTGTCTTTTTTTTTTCAATCTTTGAAAAGTTATCTTGAAATAAGGAAATGTTTGTTTTGTCGTTACCTGTACTTGTTTTCCTCCACTATCATGTTGTACAAAAAAAAATATATATATATATATATATCAATACAACAAGTTTTAATGAACCAGGCAAAATATATCATGATCATAGTGGAGGAAAATAAGTGCAGCTATAAAAACCTTTCTGTCATAAAAAAATAAATAAATAAATAAAAAATAAAAATAAAAACACCTTTAAAAAGGCACATTAACAAAAATAAGAATAAAGATGAAACCGAGTAAGGATGGAGGTATCAGATTGAAAAGATAGTTTGAACCCACCAAAGACAACAAAATGAGGGCCATTCTGATTCTCTTATGCACAAAGCCATTTGGTATGTCTGATGATACACTTTCCTCCCCTATGGGATCATGGGTTATCCTGGCAATGCGGGAGAAATATCCACTCTAAGTGATCCTGATATATTACTGGTATTTGCAATTGTGTGGCGTTTTCAATTCAGCCGGATAAAAATCACAATCCAGTGACTTTCCAAAGCTGTCACAGAGAGTGAAACCAAAAACGGGAAGAAAAAACACAGCAAAGAAATATATTGTTAAAACAAATGAAAGAGTAACTAATCTACCTTTGTACCTTATGTCTGGTGATCCAAGAGGATGCAAGGAAGGTCAAAATGTGCATGAAGAACAAGTAGTCAGCTCAGCTGTGTCATAAACAAAGCACTGTCAAGCAAACAAGAACTGATGCAGGGAATGATTTGTGTATGGTAACCTTTTGGTGTGTGTGTGTGTGTGTGTGCGTCTGTGTCTGTGTGTCCGTCTGTCTGTGTGTCTGTTTCTGTCTGTTTCTGTGTATGTCTGTGTCTGTGTGTCTGGATGTCTGGGTCTCTGTGTGTGGGTCTCTGTGTCTGGGTCGATCTGTTGAACAGACTAACACATGCAAAAGAAGTGAAAATGGAATGGGGCATGAGGAACAGAAACACAGAACTGAAAGCACATGCAAAGGGAAACAATCATTCATCCCTGTTTTTAGGATCAAGCATGAGGAGAGGCACACTGTTGACAAACAACACTGACACTGGACAACCCAACAACAAACGCTTTTAAAACCTGTTTCAGATCCACACAGCAACTGCCACCACAAGAACCTGCTAACTGTGAAAAATGAAGTGGAACCAACACCCAGCACTGGTCACAACTAACCTGTCTTCATGGACACGGACTTTATGGACACAGCTCTGCTCTTTCCTGAGAAGGCAGCAGAGGCAGAGTCTTTCACCATCTCCTCTGTGCCCGCCTCCTCAGTCTCCAGTTTCTCAGATTCTCCCTCCTCAGTCCCCAGTTTCTCAGATTCTCCCTCCTCGGTCCCCACTTTCTCAGATTCTCCCTCCTCGGTCCCCACTTTCTCAGATTCTCCCTCCACTGTCCCTATTTTCTCAGATTCTCCCTCCTCGGTCCCCTGTTTCTCAGATTCTCCCTCCTCGGTCCCCACTTTCTCAGATTCTTCCTCCACTGTCCCCACTTTCTCAGATTCTCCCTCCACTGTCCCCAGTTTCTCAGATTCTCCCTCCACTGTCCCCAGTTTCTCAGATTCTCCATCCTCTGTCCCCGATTTCTTGGGGCCTGCCTCCTCAGCGTGTGATTCCTCTGTGCATGGCTCCTCTGTGCCCTTCACTTGGCTTGCCCTCTTTGTGCTGGCACCTTCCGCTGTGGGAGTGTCGCCGTCAGCAGTCACTCTCTCAGGCTTTGCACCGTCACCAGGAGGAAAACATTCAGTTCAGTCAGAAAGAAGGAAGAGTTCATGGGTTGAGTTCAAAACAGTACAACAGTGTTGAATAAATTAATACAGATATATATATATATATATATATATATAAAAGAGAGAGACAGAGACAGAGACAGAGAGAGAGAGAAACAGATAATGCAAGGTAAAAGCCTGGAACTACTGGCATTATATAGCTAGCTAGCTAGCTAGACAGATCTAGATGAGTGTGTGGGTGTGGGTGTGGGTGTGTGGGTGCGTGTTAAAAGACTTACTGATACATGCTGTACTCACTTTTGATAATAACACAAGCAGGATTTCAGTAATTGTACCTACTATCAAGTATCAATAAAACTGCAAAGGCTTTCATTCACTTTCCTTTTTTTTTCTTTAATATTCAGATTGAAACCATAACAGAACAGTGAATTATAGAATTATGTCAGTTACTAAACATCAATGTCAATGAGAATCTAAATTTTTTTTCTCCCTTCTTATTAGCTGCACATGACACTGATTTGATTGCCACAGTGTTAATCCAGAAAGTATGATGGTATGACTGTGATTTTTTCCTACTATTTTTAAGCAAAATTTGGTATTGACAGACAAAGTATTTCCAGAGAAAATGGCAATGCTAAAGTTTACCATGGACCCACAGACACACAGACACAGACATGCACACACACACACACACACACACACACACACACACAACTGAACACCGGGTTATAACATAGACTCACTTTGTTTACACAAGTAAGTAAAAAATCAGACAGAATGGGGAGACCAAATAACTGTTGAAGATCTGTCTGTTAACCTGAACATGCAACGTGAACAGACTATTAGAGTAGCCTCTCTGCAGTACTCCCAACACCCAATGCTGCTGACTTTCACCCCATTGTCCTACTGTTTGGTCAAACCTCACTTTACATTGCTGAGTGTGTACGAGTGACTTTTTTTTCTTTTTCCTTTTTTCAGGTGATGTAGGGGGATTCTGTTCTGTTCTTTTTACATTTTATAGATTACATGTGTGTGTGTGTGTGTGTGTGTGTGTGTGTGTGTAGTGTGTGTATAGCTTGTTTTAGTCCATCAACAGTTATTGTGGATGTTTATTTGACTCATTTTAATCCCTTTTCATGGTGTACCTGATCAGATTATGTTTGTCTTTGTAATGAACCTGTAAACACACAAACAAATCAATTTCCAATCATATTAACAAAGTATTTTTGATTTGTCTTGAACTCTGCTAGCAGTATTACCTCCACTTCCTCTCCTTCCGCAGCCACCGTTTCTTCGTGCTCCCCAGCTGTCCCCCCACCCTCTGCTGGTTCCGTCCCCTCCTTCCCCCCTTCCGCTGTGGGCTGTGCCTCCTCCCCCTCCTCCCCTTTCTGTCCGCCTGCTTCTTCCTTCCCAGCTCCTTCTGTTCAAAGCACGGCAAACAGGGGGTTAGACTTTGCTTGAGGGGGCTATTCAGTTTTGTAGCTGATTGGTTAACATCTGTAACAACAGCGACAGGCAGTTAATATTAGAGTTCTGCCCCCGCCACCAGCTTTCCTCTGCTGAGCCAGTAGTAAGGTAACTGGACTGTACGCTATAATGCAGCAAACAACAGAAACCCCACCAAGCAAAATGAGACAGAGAGAGACAGAAGGGTAGGATGAGGGGGGAAAGGTGGAGATAGAATGGATCAGAAAGAGAAAATGGAGATGCGAAAGGCATGCCTTTGAGTATGTGTGTGTGTGCTCTTTACTTGTAGCTCACACCCATGCACTTGGGACACAGACAGAGACAAATTAGAGAGAGGAATCAACTTGGGCAATATTGACAGAAATGAGAAGAGAGTCTGGTAGACATTCAGGAATTTCCCTTCTATACAGAAAACAAAACAGAACACACACACACACACACACACACACACACACAACAACAACAACAACAACAACTAACACACACACACACACACACACACACACACACACACACACACACACACACAAATGCATGTGTGCACACACACACACACATGCACACAAATGGTAAATTCAATTGTACTTTTAAGCATGAAGATATTAAGCATGTCTCTCAGAATTGTTTTCCACATTAATCGGCAGTACCATATTTTGACCCCTAGTCTATCTGACATACAGAAAGTTTCTTGACTTTTGTCAACATGATTTTGTTTAATGGAAAATCTGTAACCACAAGTTATCAGCTTCATCAGAGTTCCCCACAAATACATCCATTCTGTATATAATTATCAGAATTTCATGCTTATTCATAATATGCAGATAGAATACTTTGAGTCATATAATACACAACTGATCATTATATGATGAGTAATCTGAGAAAAACACTTTCCAAGGCAACACCACTCTCTCTCTCTCTCTCCCCCACCCCCCTCACACACACACACACACACATAGATATATATATATACATACATATACCTATATATCTGGATACATCCATATATACATACATATCAATGTATGTAAGCAAAATTTTCATACAAACAAACCATGCATTAAATAATTCTAAGAACTTAAAATGATCTATAGATTAACCAACCAACCAGCAATCTGTAATGAGATTCATAAAATCAAGAAACAAAACAAATGAAAACATAATTATGACGACTCCAAACTTCTAAATAACAGATCATGTGCAGAACTGCAAAGAAAACCAAAAAGAGAAAATGCATGTAAAACTGCAAGGAAGTCAGCATCAACAGTAACTGGCATCCACTGACAGGCATCATGCAGCATCAACGGCCAGAATCTCAACCGGTGCTTGGTTTAACTGCCACTTTAGGAGCTAACCAGGCAACAGCTTTTCTCCAGCTGTTGTGTCACCCTCTTCTTCACTATGGTGTTGCTCTGACTGCACCACTTCAGATGTGTTGGGTTCTGCATTTTCTGCGGATGCTGTGTCCACTGCTTCTGTAGGTGGCAAATCATGAGCAGCATTTTGTGTGGGTGCGACCTG
Organism: Babylonia areolata; assembly: GCF_041734735.1. Classification (NCBI taxonomy): domain Eukaryota; kingdom Metazoa; phylum Mollusca; class Gastropoda; order Neogastropoda; family Buccinidae; genus Babylonia; species Babylonia areolata. Next base: position 28,179,353 of record NC_134893.1, on the reverse strand, counting down.
AAAACACACAGGATGGAAATCCTGATCGGTGGTCTCACTGTGCCAGGCAGCTCATAAACTGTTTTCTCTCTCTGTCTCTCTCTTCCCTTTCACATTACAATATCAGAATCAGATTAACTTTTCATATAATAAAATTGTGCATAAGTGTTATAGTGTCAGGTTATGGTTGGGTTGTGGCATCCCCAAGCTACAATACACTACCCCTTGTTTACCACCTCCCCCCTACTCTCCCCCTAACCCCATCCCCACTCCTCCCCCACTTGAGACTGTTGGTCACAGGAAGTCCCTTCCCCCCCCCCCCCCACCCCCCCTCCCTCTCTCCCAGCTCTCTCCTCCCCTGCTAAGCCCACATGCCTGCTCTGTTGTTAAGCCACTTGCAGGCACCTCACAGTTAAACATAGCCAGAACAATTAGCCTCTCAGACACCACTTCAGCTCCCTCCTCCCACACTCTCCTCATCCCTCCCCTGCTGAAGTGTTTGTAGGGATTAGGACAGTGTGTGTGTGTTGCATCCTGGCTATGGGTCATCCTCTTCTGACCAACCAGATGTGTCCATTTGCAACATTTTATACACATGGTGTGTTTACAACCAATCAGGGTATGTGTCTCTAAATAGCAGACACAGACTAGAGTGTTGGGACCATTGGTCCATTGGGTTGTACCAGTTGGGAAAGCATGAATATAAACAGCAAGCTTACATGGCTGCAGCCTTTTCCTTGCTGTTAGCAAACTAGGGAGCCAGACTGAGAGACTGAGGTTCCACTGAGAAAGACATCTGTTGACCAGGAGGGCTTAAGTAGTGAACTAGGATCTATTTTTCAGACTTGCTTGAATGTTTGGTTCCAAGTATTGGATTCTGTTACTAACACACTGCCCCAGTGGGATTGTGTTCTGTCACAAGAACACGAAGTGAACTGTGGTGTTTATCACATAAACACTGAGAGACCCATTGAGCTGATGTGGTATTGCACATGATTATAAGCGTAAAAAACATGTGTTTGATTCAGAAACCATGAGTTGTGTCAGAGTACAGCCAGTATGTGTGTGACTTGTTGAGTGAAAGAAAAATGGTTAAGGTATAAAATGTAGCCAATACTTTGCTAAATGGAAGTACTGGTGTGAGTCTTTGAGTATCCCCCCACCCCACCCCACCCCCTCCCTTGTCCTGCTATCTTGCTATAGGTATTATGTATGATGTTTTGTTATCATGTTTGGGTTTAATTGGTGTTGTGTCTTGGCTCGCATAAATGACATATGTTCAGTGACACGTCGGTTGTGAATGAGTTGTTGAACTACTGTGGGAATATTGTAAGCATTGTGTTATGAGAAGCTATAAAGATGATAATTGTGTGTAGTATCTGTGTGTAGAACAGCATGTTTTGTTAAGCTACTCATAGAGTTAGAGATATTATCTGTATATTTGTATGTTGGGTGGTGAAGGTTAAATTTAAGGCAAACAAGTATATTGACTGTTTGTGGAGGATATTCCGTGTGTGTGTGTGTGTGCATTGGAGTGATACAGCAAACTGTTATGGGAGACGTGTTTGACTAGTTGGTAGTTGTGACTCCCATGTGCTGTAGTCATGTGTTAAATGCCAGTGGGACAACACAATTGTAATGCATTTAAAAGATTTGAGACCAGTGAGGGTCGGTTCTATGCTGGTGCACACAGGTTGCTAAATATTCACCAGAGACAATTTACTTGGTACTGAGATTACCAGTGAGATACTTTGTTGAGACAAAGGGAAGATATGTTCAGTACTTTGTGAACAGTTATTATTGTACAGTGGTTTAACTGTGGTTATGAACACTGAGAGTTTGTATTTTAGTCAGTGACATGTTTGGTGAACAGTTTGTATTAGTCATATATTTGGTACAATATTTTATGTCACGAATTGTTGGTTGAGGATAAGCTGAAGTAAATGGAGTTTCTGTATTCTACATGGATTTCTTTGAGGAGAGTGTATACATTTGCGTACGTGGTGAATCAGTCTGACGACATATTGATGTTTGCATGTTATTCTAGCCTTTCATGGCAATCATGTTTAGCATATGTTTTGGTATTGTTTTGACATGGGTTTTGGTTTTTGTATGTGTTCCAGGTGTGCTGCTAGCTGCTGCTAAATGCTAGCTGCTATCTGCAAAGTTAGGATGTGCTGCTAAGTTAGGATGTGCTGATAAGTGCTGTTAAGTTAGAGAAATAAACACCTCAATTCATCTTACTAAAAGACCCTGCTGTGGTACAAGGAGAGAGTGGATTGTGCACCTATCCTCTGTCTGTTATCCTACCCCTTCCTTCTACCCCTATCCCCACTTTTTTACATAAATATCAGTGAAAACACATTCACCAATAGTGTAAAATTAACCAACAAGATATCTCTGCCAACTGACATAACTCCTCAGCACAAGAAATAGAGCAGGCATAATCAAAACATTTTATTTCTATTCACTGATTTACTTATTCTGGTCTGATCACTGAGAGTGAGACATGATATTATCCAAAATGTTTAAAGGGATGTAAGTAATCCACAACAGCACAAGGCTTATGTGCAAACAAGCATAGTAGTACTACTACTGCTACTGCCACTACAGTATCAGAAAGATACATGACAAATGAGATGATAGCCAACTCAACCTTAAGAGATAGTATTCTCAGTATTGACATCTCTCTCTCTCTCTCTCTCTCTCTCTCTCTCTCTCTATATATATATATATATATATATATATATATATATCTAGTATTGACATCTATCTCTCTCTCTCTCTCTCTCTCTCTCTCTCTATATATATATATATATATATATATATATATATATATATATATATAGTCAGATAGATAGATATATAGACATATTGATTGACTGACAGATAGATGTTTAAAGAAAGAAAGAAAGAAATATACATTTCCTGACAACATGCTGATGTGGTTGAACCAAAGGCCAAAATATGCATATGCATTGCACGTAAAGTGTCTTTTGGTGAACTCAGTTTTTTTGTGTGTTTTTTATGTTGTTTTTTCTTCTCTGGGATACATTTAGCACACTGTATTTAAGTGATATGACGGATTGTATGAGTGTGTCTAAAAAATGTGTGTTATTAAGGAATGTATTTCTTTTTAATCTAAGCATTATCCACTTGACATTTTAATTGTTTGGTGGATCATGCTTTTTTATTCATTCTGTGAACGCACTGGATTGAGCTGTTGTAATGTTTTACGTTATGTTTATATCTGGTTCAATGATGTAAGGCGCTTTGAGCAGCATTAGTACTGGATATCGCGCCATAGAAAAGTTATGAATTATTATTAATTATTATTATTATTTTGTAAGTGGTGACGATTTAAAAGTCTCCGAGAAAGCAATTGAAAAGGACATGCAAAAAGAGAATGATAAATGTTACCAACGAATAACACAATGTGGGTCAGTTTAAGCACAAGGTTAAGCACATTGTGAAGCAAAGTGTGATCCTGGAAAAAGAAAGGCAATTCTTTAAACACAAATTATTTCTTCGTAAGTCCATGCAGGCTGACAACGCAGAGAGAGAGACAGACAGATAGACGAGAGTTCATATAACCCGCCTCTTCAGCCATGTTTGTTGTCAAGATAAACTTAACTGCCGGGCTAAGCTTTATGATATCTTTCTTCTTCTTCTTCTTTTTTTTTTTTTTTTATTTTTCTTTTTTTTTAATGGGAATTTTTATGCTTATCATTTAAGATTTGCTTATAAAGAATGTGAACACTGACTGGAAGTGGGGAACAAAGACACAAGATCATCCGGATATGAGTACACTTGATTGATCTGCCAGTCATCAGTGGCCGACATGCCCACTGAGTTACCCTGTTCTGTAAAGCTCATGAATCGCGAAGCAACTTCTGTGGTGCGCCAGGTTCATGTGGATCGATCTTGACATGTCATTCAAAAATGAATTAACTTCCTACAACAAGACTAACAGTTTATGATGTCATCATGATGTCATCGTGCTAATATGCTAATGGGTTCGCTAAAACGGTGCGTTTATAATACTTTGGAGTCAACGTTTTCTTTTCAACAAATTTCATCTGGGTTTACCCACACTTTTTGCTTATCGAAACTTCACACACACACACACACACACACACACACACACACACACACACACACACACACACACACACACACACACTGGCACACACACCGGCACTCAGTGGCACACACACACACACACACACACACACACACACACACACACACACACACACACACACACACACACACACACACCAGTCAATGATCATCATGATCATGGATGATGGTTGTCTATCAGAGACAACAAAGGCTTCAAGTTACTCACCATGAAACCTGGGCTTCCTCAGACGGAACCTGAAGGTCAGCTCCATCAACATCAACTGAAGGAAGAGCATATAAGCCTTTGTGCGCCCCTTGCTGGAGTATGGCTCATCCGTCTGGGACCCCTTCACCACTGAAGAAGGACACAGACAGACTGGAAGCCGTACAGCGTTACTCGAGCAGCTCGCTCTGGAGAAGCGAAGCAAGACCTGTAGGCTCTCGATGCTGTATAAAATTTACACCAGCCAAGCCCGCCGTCCAAACCTCAAAAGGAAACTCAGCCTACTGCCGTCTCGCCAACGCCGAGGACACAACCAACAGTTTTCCATCATCACCAGAACACAGTACAGAGGCTCTTTATTTTTGCCAAGGACCATCAGAGACTGGAACTGCCTGCCCCAAGAAGCTGTGGAGGCCAGAACACTTGACACTGTGTCAAGGGTCTCCAAGCAGTACTAAAACACCACTCCCAGTACCCTCACCCCTCACGCCACCGTCCCCGCCGCACCTCCACCCCAATCCCCTATCCCACTACCTCAGTTCTGTCCCTCCCCGCTTCCCAGTTCCCCTGAACAGCAGTGGAATAATACCACCTCAAGTTCACCTCTTACTTCTTCTTCACATCATCAATGAACAACAAATGCACAATATTAGCAGCAGTGCTAACTGTGGCGTTTTGAAAAAGCTGGCGTAAAACAAAAACTGTAGGCCCATCTCCCTAAGAAGTGTTTTCTGCAAACGTTTGTTCCAAATTATCGCGCAGAGCATCATATATCATCAGATACATAGCGGAAGACGGATTTTAGAGGCGGCGCCGCTCTTGGGAGTCCCAAATCAGAAGTTGATTAAGGCAGTTCAGAGAAGACGCCTGCATGGATGATCTGTTCATAATGAAATTCTCAGCACAAGGGCCTGTATTTAGACCATCTCTTTTTTCCTCAATATCAACGATTTGCCCAACAGACTGAATTTATAAGCATATTACCTTGCAGGCACCATCTGTCATTAAGACATCCAGGACCACTCAGACCAGTCTTCTACACAATGAACTCTACAGGCTGGTATCGTGGGAAAACAAAGTATGGCCTTCTGTACCCCCACCCCACCCCATCCCCCAACACACCACATGCCCTCTCCCCCGGCTTGCCTCCCAATGTGTTCTGGTCTTCTTATGACCAAACCACTGGGGCTAAAACTCTTCATGGACAGCAAACTCACAGTAAGTTCTAAGCCATGCAAGTATCTGTCCATATGGCAATAGCTTGTCTACCCCTTCCTGGATTACGCCAATTAAGTCTTAACAAGAGCAGCCTCAAACTCAATGAGTAGGTCTAGAGATGAATGAGTTGCAAAATGGACGGCCTACCCCCATTAAGAAAATGTCTCAGCTCATTTTGTTTAAGACGTACTCGAGTCAAGTTTCGCCACGGTAGTTCAGTTTGTTCTTGTTTGCTTTAAACCACTGGGTGTTCATCTGCTCGTCCTTCAGGCAAATGGCTTAGATGCTCCACAATCTATTCTGTCAGCCTACCGGGGCACTGATAAAGGTCAGTCACTAGAATCAGATGGGGTCACTAGTGTATAGCTTACCAACGGCGGTAGAATTGAGTATAATGACTTGGTCTATATATTGGCTTATGCTCCTACGGTCATGTTGCTCAGTGCTTGGGTTTTGGATGGTATTGCTAATCCTGGATGCGAAGTAAGTCGCTCAGTTGCTGAAGACCCTCACTGCTATTCCTCACCCTCTTTCCTCATCTACAGTCCACGCCTCTTGTATCTGACGTTTGTAAATCCATAGTGAAATCAGTCGGATATTTGATATATACGTATTAAAGAACCCAAAACCGCTGAAAACAATAATGAGACCTTTTTTGAGAGGTTCCCGTGCTTTCTGCCGGACTCAGTATAATCTGCATTTTTCACTCTGTTGGCAGCATTGTTCTTCCCTTCTGCATTATTGTTTTGTTTGGTTTGGGTTTTTCCCGCTCCATTCTATAATTATCTGCATCTGATTTTTAAATATTTTACACAACCACACACCAAATTGCAGCAGAACTTTAAGAACGTTTTCACGGGAAGAAGATCAAGGAAAAATTTCCGACGAGTCAAACACTCCGCCGACACGACTGCTATGATATGTCAAACGAGAGCACCCCTTATTCGGCGCGCGGTTTACGCGGCAAATTACGAGAGAGATAGCAGACGATACTTGCAGACCTTCTATTTTGATAACAGCATAAATTCTTTCAAAATGTGTGAAAACGCTTCCAAATCAGATGGTGCATTGACTTTGAAACGTCACGGCAAACACGAGAATCAGGATCGTTTTGGACATGTTGAGGTTAGTTTGAAGTGCTACTGCAGCAGTCGCCGACAGTTACAGCTGCAGAAGAGATTGCTGCTGGAACAACTGAACTCTACTGCAGCTGCAACTTAGTTGCCGTCTGCCACAACACTGCTGCTTTCTTTTAGTTCAGTGTCTAACTTTTCTTTTGTGTTTTTTTTTTTTGTTTTGTTGTAGTTGGGGTGTTTTGGGGGGTAATGCCCTATTTTAGCGTCCTAATGACTCATGGTTTTTATGACAGCAATTGAGTAAAACTAGATCAAGATCTATATTGATATATTCTTTGTTCACCTTAAAGCTAAACGACAACAATGTTACAAGAGGACATTACAACAAACTGAAAAGTTTCTGTTAAAACTGCCAGATTTGGACATTTCTTTTTACTAACACTGTAACAGACTAACAAATGTTTGGAATAATATGCCACAAGATGTTGTCTCCTCAGGAACAGTGAATACTTTTAAAAATAGTGTTGGCACTACTTTCAATAATTAAAATACAAAACTCATTTCCTTATTCTTTAATAAGCTTTGCCCACTATTAGATTATCAAAATCTCTCAGTACATTTATGGGAGCTCTCACTTCCCCCCATTTCAAGCAGGCAAAAGGCCTTACACTAAAGTTACAGGCCAAAGGCCTTCCTATTGATGTGATATGATAAAGTATGCTGTATTTTAGTTGTGCAAGTAACACAAACAGCTCAGTTGGAAGAGCAAAGGAAATACATTCCCATGATCATACATAATATTCTTTTTGCAACATTAAATTTTAATGCCTGCCTGCCTTCCTTCCTTCTATAGAATGACCACAATCATTTGATTATTGATTTCTTTATTGCTTGGCTTGGCCAAAAATCCTACTACTGGTACCACTGGGGGTGTCTGCAGTAAGTAACAACTATTCAGTGCCTATTAAATTTAAAAGGACCTTTACATGGCAGTGCTTAGGCTAGACCGCCATCTAGACCATTCGGGTAAACTGGGCTGGCACAGCACCAGCCCTCATCAGCTATTCTCATCTATGATCAGTTTAGAATATTACTCAGCTACTGTTCTCTTGGATGGTTCTAGCAACTAAACAAAAATGAAAAGTCAGTTGTAAGCATCTGGCAGCCGCTGTGACGCCCTGGACAAAAAGGTGCCAGTAGTATTGGCCTCCACAGTTGTCTGAGCAGGGCATTTCAGTCCGGAATTGTTCTTGGGAGAAATCCTGCTTGCCCGTACTCAGTGTACTGTGTCCAGCAGTAGATCTGGGACAGATGTTCTGGGTGGGCTTTTTGCCACAGGGGTGGGGGTGATAAGCTTCTGCCTCAAGGAGGGCATGCAGACTGTCATGCTGCAGTTTGCACAGCATGGCCAGTGTTGCCGTTTGCTTTGGCTGTTGGAGACTGGGCCATTTGAGCTGATCAGTCATGTTGGAGACACTTAGTGTGTTCCTATAGCCCCTCATTGCAAATCTTGCTGCATGTCTTTGGACTGATTCCAATCGGTCCATGTCCTGTTGTTATGGATCTCAGACTGATATTGAGAATTATATCATAAATTGATACATTGAATATGTATCCTGTGTCGGTTGAAATGCTCTTGCTATAAATTGTATAGAGAGAGATAGAGAGAGAACTCCATGAATAACCTTTAGAACTTTGACATTGAGCCATTTAACAAATGCTATATTACTCCATTTTTCAATACCATTGCTTTCTTCAGTTACCAGCAGGAGCCAGTTATATGGGCCTGTTACACTGCAGACATTGTAAATTTTCTGATGAACAATAAAATGTGCTTCCTATTAGTTTTTGATGTGATGATCATGATGGATTTGATGATGATTATAAAAATTGTTCAGTGATATGACATTGTTTGCAGTGATAAGTAAGGATGAAAATTATTAAGGTTGTGCTATACTTGGGACAGAGTATTTGATACCTGTAACAGTATAAAAAATAAAAATAAAAAAATAAAAATTTTAATTCAAAACTTGCTGTTTTAGTTTTGTACAGTATGCTGAAAGTTCTAACATTCTTATAAAAACAAATTTTGTTTTCCAGCTCATCATTGGACCGATGTTCTCAGGAAAGACGTAAGTAACTTAGACTAGTGTGGACTGCAAGATGGGTCACCTTATGTGTGGAACATGCAAAGTTAAATTATGCAATTGTGCAAAATTAGATGTACTCATTATGTGACTTATTCTAATGCATGCTATGAATGATAAATTATTGTACAAGAATGATTTTCACAATTTCAGTCAAATGAATAAACAAGATTAATGCAGTACAAAAAACATGAATATTTGAAATTTGAATTATTGAAAATAAAGTTTTTTAATGGACTGAAATTATTAAAATATTCTTTTTCTTCTTTTTTTTTTATCACCCAACTCGATATTGATCCCTCTTCAGGAACTTCGAAAAAATGGGCACTCCATATTCCTTCTTTACTCTTTGCATTGAATTGATACAATAGCATGAGTTTTGTGTGCCCATGCACACACTCATACACAAAATGCATGCAACATGCTTGCAGGTTTGCACTGATATGTGTACAACTACAAGGCAGGTTTCTCAGTGTCTGTTTCTGCACTTCCCTATTCAGTATGCCAAATCACAAAAGATAAAATGCTGCAACAGCACTTTTCTTGGTTTTTTTGTTGTTGTTGACGTTTGTTTGTTTTTTTTTTTTGGGGGGGGGGGTTGTTGTTGTTTTTTTGTTTTGTTTTTTTCTTTTTCCTAATCTTGGATATGTTGCTGATACGATCAAAGTATTGCTAGGGATAACAAAAAAACTTCATTATTGAAAACCTCCGCCTGAAAATGGAGCATGACTGCCTACATGGTGGGGGATTAAAAGGGCCATCCTCATAAAAGTCCACTCGTGTATAAGAGCAAATGTGGCAGTTGCAGCCCATGAACGAAGAAGGGGAATTATTGAAAACTGATGGACATCATGACCATCTCAGCTTCTTGGTACCATATGTTGACAGCCTACATCTATGTCGACCGCTTCAAAATACACTGTCCAAGTTTTCTTTTTTTACCCATGTGATAGTGATTTTAAATGCAATATGCAGCATTTAAATATTAAAAAACTCCCCCAAAGTCAGTTCTATGACAAAGATGATATGATTGTCATGGTTATAAGTTGTCAAGATCTTTGTAGACTGAAAAAAAAATCATCTCACCATTTCTTCTGTAGTGAATTTGGAAAATGGAAGGATATGCGTTGGCAGATTTCTGAACCAAATCTGGGTCATCACTTCTAATATCAAACAAAACAATGAAAGTGTGGTAAAGGTCATGAAAATGTGGAGATGGACTTCACTTTTTCTTTCAAATACAATCTCTCAGTCTCAGGAATAGGACTGAAGGTCAATCCACACTCCTCTAAACAGAATTTGAAGAATACAGCTGGAACTTTATTTTCAGGACTATTGCTATGATTACTGTGCATGGAATGTGTTAGAGACTGCACATTGCATGACCCAGTGTTGACCAACTTTGAAATATTGGGCTGGTAAATGTGTAGATCTTTCTTCTTTTGAAAAGTTCTTGAAATGTTTGTTTCCAGGGTTCAAAAAACACCTAAGATAATGTGATATCTACCATAAGATTATTTCTACCAATATATGTGTGTGGCATATAAATGCATGAAATTGACTTTAGTTACAGGCTACCAAAGGTAATGTGATTTCTACCATAAGATTATTTCTATCAATATGTGTGTATCACTGTATGGCATATAAATGCATGAAATTGACTTCAGTTTCAGGCTTATGTGGAATACAGAAATGGCATCCATCTCTTTTCTCACAACCAGACACATCATCATGTCTCTTGCAAATATAACACAACACTTCTGAGAATTTTATTTTTTTATTTTACATTTTTACGTATAATTGTGAAACATACACAAAATTGACTGAAACTCACAAGATTGATGCCACAGTAATCCAGAGTTATATCTGACCCAGATATTGAGAAAGGTGCCACTAACACAAATTTTGTAATATCTTATGTACCAAATTTGTTTTTTGTTTTCCTCAGCTCCGAGTGTACTTGATTAATTTTCTTTATATTAATTTTTCAGGACAGAGTTGATCAGACGATTGAAGCGTTACAGAGTAGCACAGTATGCCTGCTTAATAATCAAGTATTTAGGAGACACAAGATACAATGAAGAAGGAGTGTCAACACATGACAGGTAAGCTTTGTTTTCTGAAACTAAATATTTTATTGGAAATGGTGTTTTTGGCTGATGTGTATGTTTACACATGTGAATCTGAAGAATAACATCAAGTTTCCGATGTCTGTCACTCAGTGTGGTCATGAAAAACTTCAATAAAATGATTTTCTCTGGAAATACTTCGTTGACATCAAATATGGTGTAAGAATAAGAAATCAGTTTTTTCAGCACATTCTAATCATAATGATGATAAGAATTGTTACCAGCTTCACACTGTATACTCTGTTTTGATCTTATCATCTGCACACACAATTATAATTGCTTTACTTCAGGACATCTATTCTGGTGGATGACTTCTGAATCTGTCTTGTCAACAGGCAGATCTTGCCAGCAGTGTCCACCAATGAACTGATGCCAGTGCTGGAGAAAGCTCTACAGTATGATGTGATTGGCATTGATGAAGGACAGTTTGTAAGTTCTAACTTCTGTTCGTTTTGTTTTCTTAAATGGGAGTCATATAGCAATCATATAGCTCAGACAGGGGTGGGGGGGGGGGGGGGGGGGGGGGGAGACAGATAAGACAAAGGGAGAGAATTTAGACAGGGACAGGGAGAGTTCTTGATCGTTTCCTCTCTTATATTACCCACCATCTCAGACATATTCATGAGCACTTCTGTTTTAAGAATATCATATTTTGTTTTGATAATCTAATTCACCTGGAATGGATTTGTTTGTTTTTATAGAAAAGTGGTAGTTTCCTGGCCAGAAACAATTGTGCCTTAGTTTATGTGATTATATTGATGGAGTGAAAGTAATGAAGGTAAATGGTGAACATTTTACATCTGTATTTCAGTTTCCTGATGTGGTGACATTTGCTGACCACCTGGCTGACAAAGGAAAGATTGTTATTGTTGCTGCACTGGATGGAACATTCCAGAAAAGGGTGAGGGACAGAGTGCAGTTTCAGCGATGTATATGTGGGTATGCATGTGTAATTTTATGAGTAAACCTGATGCATGAATTTCTGTAGTCTGAAAACATATACATGCAAAATGAATTGATAGTCATATGCTTTAAAACTAATATAAGCTCTCTGAAAATGTCCATTTTGTTGAAAGAAAAAACCATTGAGAAATATACTCAAGCTATAAAAAAAAAGTTTGAACAGATGCTATTCATTTGACGGCATGTTGTATTACTGTACAAGTGAAAACATTCTATTTGTGCAGGCTTTTGGCGATATCCTGAACTTGGTGCCAGTGTCTGAGAGTGTGACCAAACTAACAGCAGTGTGCACTATCTGTTTCAAGCCTGCCGCCTTCACACGGAGAAAGACTCAAGAGAACAAGGTGACAGTCTGATAACAGACAACATTGAGACACTTCAGTCCAATGTGCATTCTGCCACACAGTCTCTTGTGTGCACTTCTGTTTTTGGAATCCTAATACTTGGGAGCCATAATGATATTCTATATTTAATTCATTCTGTGAAGTACTATTCTAGTTTACCTTATTGAGTATTCTTATAAAGCATTTTCTGATATAAAGATGCCAGAATGAAGACTTGCATACAGTTCTTTTTCTCATAAGTGTAATGCTCTTTTTTTTCTTTTCTTTTTTTAAATAACAATTATGTTTTCATAGGGAAAATGGACATTCTTTAACATAAAATGATATGTATTGAAAATAGGTTAGTGGGAGCATAATTTGGGGGATTTAAGTAAAGGCCTGTGTTAGTGTGTGTTCACTTGACAATGCTTGGGTTAATAACAGCCAAGTTGAGCTGACCACTCATGCTTAGCATACTTTTACGACCTCTTTTGCATCCCTTTTGGATCGCCAAGCGTAAGGTGCAAAGATGAATTATTTGCGTGGTAATCTATTAGTTACGTAGGAGTTGGTGGAGGTATGGAGTCGACCGGAGGGAGCAGAGGCAGTGGAGGAGGTGGAGGGTTAGCGTTGTAGATGAAGCCCGAGGCTGAGGGCCCAGTGTCAGATCATATCGTGTCAATATGAAGGCCCTTAGGCCTGTAAGGCCTATTGCCCACTGAAAATGGAGGGAAGTGAGAGCCCCCATAATTGTATTGAGATATTTTTATAATCTAATAATGCACAAGGCTTATTAATGACGCAAGGCTTAATTTCTGCCCCAAATACTGTACCTGTACCTATTGTTGAGAGAACCCAAAGTAGAGGGCCCTTACGATTGAGATTGCGCCATAATTTTAGCTCATTTGGCCAAATGAGCTAAGTAACTTTGTGACCTGATACAAGTCTTCATCAGATACAAAACATGAGTGTCAAAGAATCAATAAGCAGACAGAAATATGAAAAAAAAAAACTTAGCTGTATGAAGAGCAGAGGATCAGGAGTCAAGATGGCTGTCGGAAAAAGAGGGCGCTAGTCAGGGATGTGCAGGGGAGGTAACCTACTTCAGGAGGTTATCGGCCGTAGCTACTTTCGTTTTCTCCGCATAGGCGGGTAGTAGTTTGCACAGGACAGGAATCAGACCCCTGCCGGAGTCTGCACTTGTGGGTCACGGTAAGTATGTTACTTAAACGTAATTTTAGGAAGAAAATTTCCTGTTTGCGTGGTAATCTAGTAGTTACCATTAATTTTTTAACTGTATATTTTGTTTCCCTATTCTTTATTTAATCCTTCATGGGCTGCATTGGGAAGTCACTGGATTGTGACTTTTCCCGACTATGATTAAAAACACCAATAAACTGTGATTGGTGTCTCAAGATCACTTGTCATAGGAGACCCAGCTTATGTCAGAATTTATCATTGTTTGACATTGTTGTACTTTCAGAAAGTTTGATAATCACAGATTAGCTAGCAAAATACAGAACTGACTATCAATCATAGTTTTATTATTTTTCTATAAATTTTTCAAAGTTGGTGTGCCTGAAAAGAACAAATGGAGAAATCGGCTCATGAAGAAAATGTATATTTGCCTGCTTGTAAATTTAGAAAAAAAATTATCTTGAACATGTACATGGTGTCAAAAGATTCAGAATTAAGTAACCAATAAATTTCTGTGTGAAAAAAATCATGCGAAAAATCATATTTTCTCTGTGTACTCAAAGGAAATCAAGAATGGCGAGTGGAGTGTGATCTCATGCCACTGGAGGGCAGTGAACGGCGACAGTGAATATGAAAGACAAAGGCCACATTTGTGTTTGAACAAAAAATATTTCCCATGATGTTGATGAATCTTTTTAACTTAACTTTAGATCCCAAAAAACAAAGTGCTTACTAACTGCAATCATGAAATGAATTGCCACATCACAGGCTGATGTAATTCAGAAAAGCCTGGAGTCAAAATGCACTGAACATTGCAACTCAAGTGATGTATGATGTGCAGTACCAACAGCTCATGCACCTGAAAACATTTAAAAATACTACATTTTCAGGTAGGTTTATGCTAAAATACTTACTGACCTCAAAGATTTCAAAGATGCAACATTTATATATAAAAAAAAAATTTAAAAAATTCAGTTTTCATTATGACTTGTTTTTTGTGCATTACGACTTGTACTGGGTTTTCACAATCCTGCCTCACACACATATATATATATATTTATAAGACTGATGACAAGTTAATGTGAATGAATATGAAGGAAAACAGGGAGACTGCATGCTAGGTAGCTGTGATCTGCTATGGGCCAGAGCACAAAGAATGAAGAGAAGCATCATTAGGATTACATATTTTCTGCTGTTACGACTGAGCCCTGAAGTCACTGTAATTTTTAGGATGGCAGATGATGTATCTTCACCCTTTGACAGATAGTATTACACTTATAGCTGAAGTATTAGCATTGCATATATCAGTATTGTTCTGTTGTTTTTATGGCATCATGCATGTTGTGAATATGAGTGTTGATCAGCAGCCCACATCCTGTTTTCAGGTGGAGGTCATTGGTGGGGAAGACAAGTACCTGGCAGTGTGTCGAGAGTGTTTCACGGCCCCTATTCCCCCATCCCCAGAACGTCATGTCCTGCGAGACTTCAACACACCCATCACCGATGAAAATAAACTTCAAAAGACAAGCCGAAAACTCTTTGTCAGATCTTTGTCAGGCTTGCCAACCCATTCTTGATCCTGTTTGGAATGTGTGTACTTGAGAGTCAGAAACAAGCATATAAGGATTTGGAATGTTCAAAGAATATGTGTGTAATTTATCTTTGTTTTTAAAGCATGATGGCTTTAATTTTTTTGTTGTTGTTTTCAAAGCAGGAGAATGTGTTTCATTTGGGGCGTTTACAAATCATAGTTTAAAGCACTTTAGTGAGAGCCTGTAGCTTGATTGTGATGGTGTGGTAAGGTCATGTGTCAGGTAAGGTTGTGTCCAGGTGCAGACAGGTAGAAGGTAGTTTGTGTAACTGAGTAGATTTCGAAGTTCGCGCCAAAATTCCATCACACAAATATTAATTTAAAAGAATTATAGGCTTTCTTATCTAATGTTATCATTATGACTAAGAAATATGATCTTACTGAATTTTGATAACATAGAAAATATTATTCCATATTCTAGGAAGTGTTCATAATTTTTTTTGGGGGGAAAAAATGCTTCCTGAAAAGGGAGGTAAATTACTTGTGACCGGTTTACCTGATGATTAAGGGGAGGTAAATCAACCGTGACCAGTTTTCCTGAAGAATGTAGCCAACCCAGCTGCATGATATTTATACAGTTTTTCTGTTCGATTTTGTGGTGTCTGTGTTCTCAGGGATTTATCAACTCTTTTAGCTGAACATGGTACGTGTGTTCTATCAAGCTCAGTGTTAAAGACTTCGATTCATGAGAAATAATTTCATCTCAGTATTTATATTCATAAAACTTTTATCAATAGTACGTGGTTTGGTGAAACAAGACCAACTGAAAACAATTGTCAAAGGATTATGATTGCATGGCGTAAATGACTCTTGATGGTGTCACAGATTTGCCCTAAATTGGAACAAATTTACAAATGATGGTTATAAATGATATTTTAATCACACTTTTGATATGGAAAGAAAAAAGATGAAATGACTGATTTGAGGTGAATGAATAATCATGCCAGAATGATGTAATTTATTTATGAAACAAAATATGAGACAGTGCATGTGCACACATGCATACACAAAACACTCACATACTACAATATGTTACACCACACTGTATTACATATAGAGTGTGCTAAGAATGGTTGCCTTTACAGATGAGGTATTTCTGGTTTTATACATCTTGGTTGCTTCTGTGTTTGTTTAGATTATATAAACAATATTCTTGATATCGTTGTTTAAGAAAGAAAATTTCAAGTTCTTGTTGCTGTTGATGGAGCTGTATCTGGTACCTCATTCTGCATGCTGTGTTGAATCAGATTTCCTAACTATGATTTGGTCTGAATGTTGTGTTCAACTAGATCTCATTGGTTCGAATGTTGAGATTTTATTGCTCTACATGTGAAACTGTGCAATTATACTTGAACGTGAAGCACTCAATATCAAGGTGTGTTCGAAATCATCAAAACTAAATGAAAATATCCAAAATATTTTTTGGCAGCATATTAACATTTTTAACATAATATTTTTTTTAGAAGAAGCGTTTGCTTTTTAATGTCAGTTTTGTTCTACACATACTTTTACTTGGACCGTACTATTAGGAGTGGGGGGGGAGGCAGAAATACAAGGACATCCAGGAGTCATGACCTGGGTGCAGCCCGGCCCCCTTAGAGTGTAAGGAGTTAAGGGCTGAAACATGACTGAGGGGGGCTTCTTCTCTGAAGACCTTGTACTGTCCAGCTCGCCCTAGAGTTTCCTGACACATTGTAAGTCAGCATTTGAAGTGACTTTGCATGCTTTTGTACAAGCCTTGTCACTTTTCTCTTTTCTGCAGTCTATGATGTAATTTCTGTGCTCAGGTGATTAGGTAGTGAAACTGTAAATACTGAAATGGGCACTAGCTGACCATTCGGCAGTGTTATTTGCCAGTATGGCCTTTTTATGTATTATTTGTTTGGCTTGAAGTATTGTTTTTTCCTTCTTCATGACTTTTTGTTATTTGGGGGTGATAAATTAAGTGGAATTGCTGACATCCTCAGCAGGTCCTAATCTTATTTGCCCTAAGCAGCTAAGTGATAAGGATAATGTGTCATGAACTGTGTTTTGTAGATGTATCTTAGTATTGGTTGGTGAGTTTGGGTTTGTGTGTGTGTGTGTGTATGTGACAGTTTTGTGTTTTATGTGATTGGACATTTGTGTGGTCGAGCAGTTCGGATATGGCCCTGTGTGGTCAGCTGAACTATAAGCAACAACCATAATAATATTGATAATTGTAAATTGGGATTTAAATTTTGTCCATATGAATTAAGAGTTCCAATGCTTGTGTGAAACTGGGTTTTTTGTCCTATATTTGTGGACACATTTATTTGCGTACCAGTGCAGTTACTGTTCTCACAATTTTAGTACGAACAGTAATTATGGTCCTGTAGAAAAACTCATTTTTTTAAGCATATACATCAAAGAAGATTTTTTGGGGTTTTTTGTTGTTGTTTTTTGGGTTTTTTTTTTTTTTTTTTAAAGAAAATAAAGATTCAGTACAGACCTTCGTGTTTCTTGATTTAAAAAACAAATGAGAAGCATATTTTGCCAGATCATACACACCATACTAAGACCGATAACACTGTATCATACACTCAACTAAATTAATTTTGTCCATGTATATAACTTTTGCTGTTACTTGCTTTTTTGACTCACTAGTGTAAACAAAGTGAGTCTATGTTTTACTGCGTGTTTGCTTGTCTGTGTCTGTGGTAAATTTTAACATTGCCATTTTCTCTGGAAATACTTTGTCTGCCAGTACCAAAATTGGTTTAAACATAGTATGAAAAAAATCTTTACAGTCATACCAATAACAGATTGTAAGTCTCCTGAATTAAGCCATAGTTCCGAATCATTAACAGTTTATTTCGTTGAGATGTGCTCCAAAATCCGAAAATTCTAAAAACTGCTTTCCACTGAGTGTGGCTGACTAGAAGGTAGGTTGTTTTCGAAGACGACATGACCTCGTGTTTATTGTTCACAATTAAAAGGAAAGAAACACAAATTCTGGACAGAACACTTAACAGTGATTCTAACTGCACCATGAACGTGTTTACTGCATATTAATATTCTATGATGGACACTGAATTAACTGGAATGAACATAAAAGAAATATTGAATTGATCGTTTCTTTCAGTCCTATGTAGACTGCTTTGTGCAGATATAGAGATCTACTATGTGTTGCGATGTGCTTGAAGGAGATGGCAACGTCTCCTTTACTGCCCCCCCCCCAAAAAAAAAGATATAATAAAATGCACAAAAATCTTGATTAAACAGCATTATTATGTCAACTACAATCACATCTATTTATCACATGAGAAAGAAAACATCAACATTGCTTTAAGTTTTAAATTTAATCATTTGATGTCAGATGTGCCACAGCCTTGGGGATTAGTCTGCTTGCATCAGAACTTAGCATGCATGGTTCGATCTGCTTGCATGCCCTTTTTTTTCTTCTTTTTTTTCTGATTCTCCCAAGCTTGTCTGTCATATTTAATACAGAGCACTTTTCAATGATTTTTTTTAATCTCTTTTTATTTTTTTTCTCCTCATGATTCCTTTACTGGATAAAGCACAAAGCACAAGTGAGTCTTGAAGGCTTTGCCTCTTGTTTAAATTCTCAAATAACAAAAGCTCTCAATCTGTTTGTGAAACATTTGATAGATAATAAAAAGGCTAAAAAAAAAAAAAAGGAAAAGCCTAATGCCATGGTGTTACGAACAAACATGTTTATTAATCAGATTACATACTGAAAACAGGGAATTATTGTTCTAAAGTTTTTTAAAGTCTTCACAGAATTTCATTTAATTATTTTGTATGCTTTTTCAAAAAGTGATGACTACTCTGAAATCTCCTGAAGTCTATTGTATACCCCATCTACAAACTGAGAAAACTTGCTATTAAGATTTCATGTCATCACCAGGAGTGTAAACTGGAAGTCTTTTAATGGCATTTTTAGACCACTGTCCTTAGAATTCATGTTTTCCATGATAATATTACAATTATGTTCACAAATGACTTGTATCTGACACTGTCCAAATATCATGATCCTGTTCAACTGGTGGCACACACTGCACAGTGTTACTTGGTCAAGAACAGTCAATGATGTGCAAACCTAAACCAGTTATTTAGAATGCAAGTTAAATTGTCAGCCACATTGTACATATTACATGGCATACAATTGTCTCCCCTTAACACCAAATCAATGCAAATCATTCTTCAAAAGAAGACTGAAGCCATCACACAAGAGAGGAAGGGGAGCCAGAGCTGGAACTCAAACTGTACATCCTGAGGATGATGAATTGCACTATCACTGTAGTGATGTGATATGCAATAAATACATCATTGCCAGCGTCATTACAGCATCCTCTCATTTTCAAGTTTATCAGAAGGATCTAAAATATTTCAGTGGCTATCCAGTTAATATTTTAAAAGAAATGTACGGAACAGCACACACATACTAACACTAACACACACACACTGTCTTGAAATTTTGCAGCTGCAAAATTTAAACGTGCACGTTTCTCCTTGCCTTTCCCTCCATCTATCCCAAGATCCACATGCACTTACCAGTCCCAGCACCCATCAGATCTGTTTGAAACACAAATGCACATGCATATATGCATAACCACTGCAATCACTACCTCTGCCCATTACACACATATGCATGCATGCACGCACACACACACACAATAGTGGTAATTTGCCTGTCTAGGAAGTGAGAGAATCTGAGCGCACTGGATCACACATTCACCAATTTTTTCTCCCCCTCCACTACGATAGTGGTGGCCTGGACACTAGTCATTCAGATGAGATGATAAACCAGGCCGGGACCTATCTGTAGCATGCGCTCAGTGCATGTGAAGGAACCCACAGCAACAAAAGATAAATTCACTTCGATGGAAAAACAAAACAGATGCACTTGCAGGCATGAAAAAAAAAAGAAGGGAGGGATATGATACTGCGAAGCTTTCATTGGGGAAAACAGCCTTAACCATAGACACGAGAACATACTGTGTCTATGCCCAAACTTTGCACAGAGAAATCTGCTGTGAAAAAAGAGGAACATAAAACAACCTGAGTCCAGTTCAGTTGACAGATCTCTGATGTTTCAGCCATCTGGCCTTCCGTGCAGATACCTTCATTAGCTGGCACAAGAATTTAAGCACATAGTCGCACACACGCACGAGAACGCGCGCACACACACACACACACACACACACACTTCTTCTTTCCGTTTGTGTTTACACGACCAACATCGACTTGCCGATGACTCTGTCGTGGTTCATGCATCAGTGCTGGGTATTTTCGTGTTTCCATAACCCACCGAACACTAACATGAGTTACAGGATCTTTAACGTGCGTATTTGATCTTCTGCGTGCGTATACACACGAAAGGGGTTCAGGCACTAGCAGGTCTGCACATATGTTGACGTGGGAGATCGGAAAAATCTCCACCCTTTGCCCACAGGCGCCGTTACCGTGATTCGAACCCAGGACCCTCAGATTGAAAGTCCAACGCTTTAACCACTCGGCTATTGCGCGCGCACACACACACACACACACACACACACACACACACAGAGAATAAAATCGCTATGTCATGAGGGTTCCTGTATTATTGTTGATGCCTGATAGGTGGTTGTCGGACATTGAGACCAAGTCTTGTTTCACCACAAGTGTAAGAGACACGTCATGAGGGTTCCTGTATTGTTGTTGATGTCTAATAGGTGGTTGTCGGAACATTGAGATAAGTCTTGTTTCAAACACAAGTGTAAGAGACACATACAACAGATAGGTGGTTGTCGGAACATTGAGATCAAGTCTTGTTTCAGTCTTGACGTGACGGTGTCGCAGGAGGTTTCTGTCTGGATCAGATGACTGGTGTGCACACCATCAGGACGTCAGGCATCCGTTATGAAGCTTCCTTGCAGGATCGTCCTGTCTGTTAATTTGTAGAAGGAGGTGGGTGGTTTCAGTGTGAGTGGGATATATGGGAGGAGGGAGGCTTGAATGTCACTGTTGTCACGGTATCATGTATTTCGTGTTTCGCGATCGAAATAGTCACCTCCGGTGACCTCGACCTCGACCATGCCTCGTTTTCGATATGTACTCACTCGTTTCCGAACCATGTTGTTAGCCTGTCAGAGGCAGTTCAGTTTTTGCATCAGTAAAGGAAACATCAACAAGAGGTTCCTGTTGTTACTAGTCTGTAAGAACGTGTGAGAACGAAGCATGGTGGCAGTCGGCGGCTCTACGAATCCAGCTTTATGAAGATCTCCGCACAACGAATCGGCGACGCAACTTGGCAACTGTGAGAGATTCTCAGCTGTAGCAGACGAGACAGCTCGACGCTACGACTTGAAAACGAAGAGACCTCAACACACCACTTACAGACGAGAAATAACCTGTGAGTTGAGTTTTTCTTATTTCCTCATAAGATGCCTTTCAAACCGCCAGAGAACTTCGATTTTAAGCAGCCAGAAAGCTGGCCACAATGGCGGAAAAGATTCGAACGTTTTGTGATTGCAAACGAACTGAGCACTAAAAGTTTTCAAATACAACTTTCATCGCTGATTTATGCCATGGGGGCCACTGCAGAGCAGGTCTACGAGTCTTTTCACTACGATGAAACGGAAGAGACAGGACCCAATCTCAAAGCTGTGCTAGACTTATTTGATAGACATTTCGTTCCACAAAAGAACATAATACATGTTAGAGCAATGTTCTATCAGCGAAGCCAGGACAGCAGTGAAAGCATAGAAGCATTCTACCGAGCTCTCTATGAACTTTCTGAACACGCTAACTTTCCCAACCGAGAAGACACCATACGAGATAGGTTTGTTCTTGGTGTATCTGATAGGGAGTTATCAGAGAAATTACAACTTCAAGCTGATTTGACGCTAGAGAATGCAGTGAAGCAGGCCAGGCAATACGAGAGCGTTAAGAAACAGCTAGGGGAACAGAGAAAGCTAGGGGAGAAAGTAGATGCTGTTCATGCAAAAGGCCAAGGAAAGCAGAGAGGAGGAAAAGGAAAAGGAGGAAATTTAAGAAATACAAGAAAACAGGATAGCACAGGACCTAAGGACAAGACAGATCGCTGCGGACGTTGCGGGCGAGGACCACACTCGAGAGAAGACTGTCCAGCTATAGGCAAACGCTGCAGGACCTGCCAGAAGTTCAACCATTTCTCAACAGTATGCCGAACGAAACAGTTGAAAGCTGTAGATGCAGAAGACGAGACATATTTTCTGGGAGCAGTGCAGTCGCCATCCAAGCAAGCATGGATGACAGACATCAACATAGGCCAGAGCAAAGTCAAGTTTAAGATCGACACAGGGGCCGACGTGACTGTGATGCCGGCCAAAATATATAAGACTTTGAAACCACAACCAACTTTGACACCGTCCAAGATCATTCTTCAGGGAGCAGGAGGTCAGATAGATTGTCTAGGAATGTTCAAACAATCACTGACACTGCACAGTAAGAATGTCAACCTTGAGATTTACGTCGCTGAAGGACAGACAGACTGTTTACTCAGCAGAGAAGCGAGCGTCCAGTGCGGGTTAGTGCAGAGGATTGGCAGCATTGAGAAAGCTTTCGGTCCAGTAGGCGACCCAGTCAAGTGTCCGCCTGTGAAAATTGTACTGAATGAAAACCACACACCCTACAGCCTGAACTGTGCAAGACGAGTCCCCATCCCTCTCATGGACAAGGTCAAGCGAGAACTCCAGAAGATGGAGGAAGCAGGCATCATTGAAGAAATCACTGAGCCAACAGACTGGTGTGCACCGATGGTGCCAGTTTTGAAGAAAAACGGTAGTGTTAGAATATGTGCAGACCTGAAGAAACTGAACCTCGCAGTCAAGCGTGAACTTTACCCCATACCATCACTTGAAGACCTTCTATATAAACTCAAAGGAGCAAAGGTTTTCAGTAAGCTAGATGCTACAAGCGGTTTCTATCAAATTCCCTTGGATGAGGCAAGCTCAAAGCTGACTACGTTCATCACACCACACGGCAGATACAAGTTTCGACGTCTACCATTTGGGATATCATCAGCTCCTGAAATTTTCCAGAGAACAATGGAAACCATCCTGCAAGATGAGGAGAACGTCGTGTGCTTTTACGATGACATTTTAGTCTTCGGCGAGTCACAAGAGCAGCATGATCAAGCACTGAAATCAGCAATCGACAAACTCACCGAAGCACGCTTGAAGCTCAACAAGGAGAAATGCACTTTTGGAGAACCAGAGATAGAATTTCTGGGCCATATCATTTCAGCAGACGGGATCAAGCCAGACCCAAAGAAGGTGAAAGCCATTGTTGAAATGCCAGACCCGACCAACGTCACGGAGCTGAGGAGAGTGTTAGGAATGTTCAACTTCCTAGGTCGTTTCCTACCAAACTTGTCTTCAGTTCTGAAGCCTGTCACAGAGCTACTGGAAAAAGATGCAGCTTGGCACTGGGGTGAACCACAAAGACTAGCGATGACAAAAGCCAAAGAACTTTTGACATCAGCACCAACATTGGCCCACTACGACTTGTCCAGAGCGACGACTGTGAGTGCAGACGCCTCGAGCTACGGTATTGGAGGTGTTCTCCTACAAGACCATGAAGGGCAGCTGAAACCAATTGCTTTTTGCTCAAGAACTCTCACATCAGCAGAAAGAGGATACGCGCAAATAGAAAAAGAGTGTCTTGCGGCAATCTGGACGTGCGAAAAGTTCTCACGTTACCTGATAGGGCTTCCAAACTTTACTCTTCAGACAGATCACAAACCACTGGTCCCTCTGATCAACTCGAAAGATCTACACGAGACCCCTCCAAGATGCCAGAGGATGTTGATCAGATTCCTGAGATTCAACTTGAAAGCAGTACATACTCCAGGCAAGAACCTGGTAGTTGCGGACGCCCTATCGAGAAGTCCCGTCGAGGAGGAGATGGAGGAAGGTTTTTCGTCAGCAGACGTGGAGGCTCATGTCGACGGAATCGCCTCATCCTGGCCAATCTCTGACGAGCGACTTGACAAAATAGCCCGAGAGAGCCAGAGAGACCCAATCCTGAGTGAAGCTCTACAGCAAACTGCTTCAGGCTGGCCCAAGTATCGCCAGGACCTGCGACCAGAGCTACACAAGTTCCATGAGCACCGTGGAGAATTCAGCGTGTACAAGGGATTGCTCTTAAGAGGAACAAGAATCGTGATTCCAGCAGCCATGCAGAAAGAAATCTTAGAGAAGATTCACCATGGACACCAGGGTATCGCGAAGTGTCGCGAAAGAGCCAAATCATCAGTTTGGTGGCCTGGGATAAGCCAAGAGATCAAGAACATTGTGAATAACTGTCGTACATGCGAGGTAAAGAGACCGTCACAGCCATTAGAACCACTAGTGATGACTGAGCTACCAGAACGTCCCTTTCAAAAGGTGTCGTGTGACCTGTTTGAGTTCAAGGCTCAACACTACCTCGTACTCTATGACTTCTATTCACGATTCATCGAGATTGCACATCTCAGACAACAGACATCAGAGACCGTGATCAACAGCATGAAGAACATTATCTCTAGACACGGAATACCTGAGTTGATCATCACAGATAATGGGAGACAATTTACTTCCAAGGGGTTCCAGGATTTTGCAGATTCCTGGCAGTTTTCTCACAGGACTACTAGTCCGTACCATTCCCAAGCCAACGGTGGAGCTGAACGAGCAGTCAAGGAGGCTAAGAAGATTCTAAGTCAAGATGATCCAGCCCTTGCCCTCCTGATCCACCGATCCACTCCAACAACACCAACAGGAGAAAGTCCGGCTATGTTAGCTTACGGCAGAAACCTGAGAACCACACTCCCATGTCTTCCAGCAACTCTTGAGTCACGTACTGTGAACAAAGAGACTATAAGAGACAGAGACACCAGAAGCAAGCTCTCCACTAAGCTTAACTTTGACCGTCGTCACGGCACTAAAGAGCTACCAGAGCTACTTCCCGGTGACGTCGTCCTTCAGAAGTTGGACAACGAGAAGGAGTGGGGCAATCCTGCCACAGTCATCAAGCAGTGTGCACCTCGATCATACGAGATACAGGCATCCAAAGGGCTGTACCGGCGTAACAGGCGCCACCTTATGAGGACATCCAGACCCTTACCCCAACCAATCCAAATCCCAATTGTCCCCATGAACCAACCCACTGTACCCAACACTGATCCCGTCCTTCCTTTGCGGAGTCAGCCAACTCCAAGGCAGCAGAAGCAGACTCAACCTGTTCAGTGCAACCGGCCCATCCAGCGTGATGCTGAGGCGAGCCATGGACATCACTCATTCGGGGTCAGCTCCACATCCCAGCCCGATGAGCCTACGCAGATGGTGTCGTCTAAGGACCAGCCAGCGGCTACACCACAAGTGACAACGACACGAAGAGGACGCATCATCAAGAAGCCATCCCGCTACACATAGACATTATCGAAATCGATCAAATGAACATTAATTTCAATTCGAGTTTTATTGTCCATTTCGGTTTATCAACCTAAAGGGGGAGATGTCACGGTATCATGTATTTCGTGTTTCGCGATCGAAATAGTCACCTCCGGTGACCTCGACCTCGACCATGCCTCGTTTTCGATATGTACTCACTCGTTTCCGAACCATGTTGTTAGCCTGTCAGAGGCAGTTCAGTTTTTGCATCAGTAAAGGAAACATCAACAAGAGGTTCCTGTTGTTACTAGTCTGTAAGAACGTGTGAGAACGAAGCACTGTCCTGGGCGGGTGGACAGGGAAGTGTGTGTGTGAGTGGAAGCAACAATTGCGTACAAACGGCTGAATAATAATCACATAGGTAAGTGATTCAATGGCCAGTCCTTTTATGGTGTGTTTCATGTCGTTTGAAGCGTCTTGAGGAAAGTAAAGAAGCTTTGATCATCAAAATCTGCTCCAAATAGCTCGGCGGCGCGCGACACGGTCGACAGGTGATGTCACACTCATCAGATGGAATATCAAACAAGGAATATCCGACAAAAAAAATCAGTCCAAACACGGGGCTTTCTTTTTACATTTTATTTGGGAAATTTCCTTTTTATGGAGTAAATAAAATTGAAGGGAGATTATTCATTACTAAGCTATATATAAATAATATTGGCGCACTATTGTAAGTCCCATGTGGTCTAGTGGTTAGGATTCCTGGCTTTCACCCAGGCGGCCCGGGTTCGATTCCCGGCATGGGAACTTTTTGTTTCTCTTCTTCATCTTTTTGTTTTCTTTCATTATTTCATCTTTTTTTTTCCTTTCTTTCTTTAATGTAAATTTTAAAATAAAATAAAAACCTAAAAAAAAAAAAAAAAGAAGAAGACTTAGCAGACGAAACGTGCAAAACACCTTTAAAATTATGAAATAGTAAAACTAACTGCTCTGTCATGACTATATAGGTTTACGTTTACGATTGAAAGCCGAAGAAGCTTCGGTGCTTCTGATAACTGCGTGGAAATCCGGCCGGGCTTCGGTGGCTGTGAAAATTGTATGGTAGGTAGGCCCCGGCGTCTGCCGAATACACGATCAGTATGATATACTGAGAATTCAGTCGGGTTTGTTGTCGTTGCTGTTGTTTGTTTGTCAGTGTGTCTTCTTTTTTTTTTCCTTTAAAAAAAAAAAAAAATTATTTATTTATTTATTTTCAGTTTTAGGGGGGCGGAGAGGTAGTTGGTCACATGTTTATTTGTTTGTCTTTAGTTCAAAGTTTCATCTGCTCGTTTCTCTTTCTTGTTTTTCACACTGGACTGACTCAGCCGTCAGTCAGTCAGCGTTTGCAGAGCGGGGTCCGCGATTGAGTTGCGGTATCAAGTTCTTATTAACTTTAAAACAAACTGATCGAAACATTTCATTTCACTGAGTTCATGAACTGATCAGTCTGGCTCGCGGCAAATGATAATTATGATCGACTGACCGTGCTGGGACAGTGAATCAATCAAACTATGATCCTCGTCACTTCAGTCCAACGTGCGGCCAGAACGTGTACAGGCGCGGCAGCATGACTGACAGGATGCATCCCGGCACTGTGGTTTTTTCATACGGCCCACTGAAGGCTTACATTTTTTTTTTCTGGCAGTCGTCGGCGCCATCTTGAATTTTTGTTTTATTGAGCCTAGTGGAAAAACGGAGGGTGTGTGTGTGTGCTCAGTGTGTGTGTGTGTGTGTGTGTGTGTGTGTGTGTGTGTGTGTGTGTGCATGCCTATCTGCCACGGCCGTGTGCGTGTGTGTGTGTGTGTGTGTGTGTGTGTGTGTGTACACTGTGATGCGCGCCGGTGTGTGTCAGTGTGTGTGTGTCTTTCATGCAATGTCTTTACATCTTCTTCAGTTTCCGTCTCTCTCTCTCTCTCTCTCTCTCTCTCTCTCTCTCTCTCTCTCTCTCTCTCTCTCTCTCTCTCTCTACTCCTCAAGTTCTTCTTCTTCTTCACTTCTTCTTCTTCTTCTCTCAGTTATCATTCTCGCCCAGGTCAGAGGGCCGCGGAATGTAAACAAGTCAGTACTTTACGTGCTTACTCCTTTACCCTCGTAAATCAAATTTTGGTTCGTTCGTTTGTTCGTTCTCTTTCATTAAGTTGTTATAACTTGTTTGACTGCCGAACTATTTACTTTTTGAGCACACAAAAGATCACTGTTTTGACTATTCCCGCTTCAGTGCATACAGTACTGACGCCCATCTCTTGCAGAAATGAAGAATACAGAGACTCGGAGGAGTGGAAGAGAGGGAGTCTACTATGATGTAAGAGAGGAGAAGAGATAGATGGGGGAGCAAACAGAGAAGGAGGGTTGGGGGGGGGGGGGGAGCCGAGACGGAGAGATAGACAGACAGATAGAGAGAGTGTGTGTGTCAGTGTCGGTGTGCAGTGTGTGTGTGTGTGTGTGTGTGTGTGTGTGTGTGTGTGTGCGCGCGCGTGTGTGTGTGTGAAAGTACACTGAGGAGTGAGAAAATACAGGGTTTGTGGTTCAGTTCAGTTTCACATATTCGTGAAAGAGATCAGGGAGAGCCTCCTGCATGACTGAGGCAACACACACACACACACACACACACACACACACACACACACACACACACATACAAATACGTACTCTGCACGCACCGTGGCACACACACACATACACGCACGCGCGCACACACTGACACACACACACACACACATGACTGAAAACAAATAAAAACTAAACTAGTACAGCTGGTGGCTTTATTTTGTGACATATGTTCTTGCCTTACTTGGTTTTGATCAAGTATGGATGAACCTGGGTATACTGCATAATTACAAATAAAATTTGACCTCATATAGAAACTTGAGTTCAGTATACATGCTTCTGACGAAAGAAAAAAAAAACGAAAACAAATCTAAGTCAACACTCTACAAATACTGATGTTTCTAAAAGTAGAATAAGTGAAAACAAATCTAATTCAACATTCTACAAATATGTTTCTAGTTCAGTTACTCAAGGAGGTGTTCGGACAATTCCATATATGCTACACCTATCTCACCTATCTGCTACACACACACACACACGAAACCAGCCACCATACCACCGCCAACAACAATCGCCTCAACCAAACGTATAGCACCAAATTAATCAACGAGATGAAGGGATGTGGCATTTGAGTTTATTATATATAATTGAGAACAACAGTTCAAAGAGGACAGCACATAATATAATTACTGACCAGCTAGATAAACAAATGCTTTTCATATTGCATAGATTGTGTTAAACATAGTGTACGAAAAAGACGTAGAATTATTGGGGTGGAGTGTGGGAGGGGGGGGAGGTGTCAACTAATTTAAATATTTATAATACACCGATAAGCAGGATGCCAGCTTTTATTTCTTCTTTTTTTTCTTTTTTTTTCTCTCGAGACATCTAATAAGTTATGTAACACAAACAGCCTGCGTGTCACTGTTAGCAATGAAAACTGTGATTTGTATTTATTCACTGTACG
Source organism: Babylonia areolata (assembly GCF_041734735.1). Lineage (NCBI taxonomy): Eukaryota > Metazoa > Mollusca > Gastropoda > Neogastropoda > Buccinidae > Babylonia > Babylonia areolata. The sequence goes on along the minus strand of NC_134893.1, from coordinate 28,150,456 downwards.
CGATAGGTATTGTGTTGCTGTTGAGGGGAGATCACGTCATGATGACTGTAGGGGGAGGTTTGGTGGAGGCCTACGTGTGTGTGTGTGTGTGTGTGTGTGTGTGTGTGTGTGTGTGTGTGTGTGTGTGTGTGTGTGTGTGTGTGTGTGTGTGTGTGTGTGTGTGTGTGTGTGTGTGTGTGCCGTGTGTGTGTGTGTGTGTGTGTGTGCCGTGTGTGTGTGTGTGTGTGTGTGTGTGTGTGTGTGTGTGTGTGTTTGAGAGTGTGGGCCTTGGGCCCACAGTTCCTTTTCTTCAAACCAGTAATGACTTTTTTTGGGAAAAAAAAAGAAGTAGATCACAGGAAAACCACAACCAATGAAAACAGCAACAACAGTAATCGTCTTTCACGATGCATCAATACATTTATGTTAGCTGATACAACTGAATCACCATTAACTGAAAAAATAACGACCAGTCAATAGCATGATCAACACAAAGAGAGACAGACAGACAGAGACTTCTATTGTGTAAAATTAAGCAATCATTGCAAAATACAAATACATTTTGTTAGTTCACAAAAACGCACAGTGTAATTAGGTTAAACATACGAAATTGCGAGACAGACAGCAGACAGACATACAGAGAGAGAGAATGAGAGGAATCCATAATGAAAAATATTAGACCCAGGAACCCGGAACTGGAACACCATCGATCCTCATCTCCCAAACACGAATATCATCGAGATCCATCCGTGCTTAAGTTTATACCATTTTTATTTACTTGAACTTGACCCATTCCGCCAAGAACTCTTTGTAGTCCAGCTTCTGATCAGCGTCCTTGTGGCAGGCCACGAGGAGGTCCGAGATCTTAGCGGCCCGCAGCTTGAGTTCCGACTCGTTGTGGATGGCGGCCATGAGCTCGTCCTTGGTGAGGAAGCCGCTGTTGTCCTTGTCCAGCTTGTTGAAGACGTAGCTCATCACCGTGACCTCCTCCTCCATGCCCATCACGCGCAAGAACTCCTCGTAGTCCACCACGTTGTCTCTTGGTGAGTGAAGGAACGAACATGACATACAGGTCACTATGTGTCGCGTGAGGAGTCTAATGAATGTATAATTATGTAGTTCACCACATTGTCTCTTGGTGAGTGAAGGAACAAAAATGACATACAGTCACCATGTGTCGCGTGAGGAGTCTAATAAATGTATAATTATGTAGTTCATCACATTGTCTCTTGGTGAGTGAATGAACAAACATGACATACAGGTCACTATGTGTCGCGTGAGGAGTCTAATGAATGTATAATTATGTAGTTCACCACATTGTCTCTTGGTGAGTGAATGAATAAAAATGACATACAGTCACCATGTGTCGCGTGAGGAGTCTAATGAATGTGTATAATTATGTAGTTCACCTCATTGTCTCTTGGTGAGTGAATGAACAAAAATGACATACAGGTCACTATGGGTTGTGTGAAGAGTCCAATGGAGAAAAAAAAAAGTGTACAGGTCAACATGCAGTCTATCGCATAGCCCCCTGATGAATGAATGAATGAATAAAGACAACAAACAGGTCACCATGCGTCGCATGAGGGGTCTTATGAATATGTATAGGCCTATGTAGTCCGCCACATAGTCCCTTCAGTGAGAAATGAATGAATAAATATAACATACATGTCAGCATGCGTCGCGTGAGAGTCTGATGAATATGTATGCTGGTGTTTTAGCTGACATGAGTATTCATTTGCACACATCCCTCCCAACGTTGAAACCTCCACCCACACTCCATACCCATTGCATGAGTGGGTATGTATGTATGTATGTATGTATGTATGTGTCTGTGTGTGTGTGTGTGCTGAAATGAATGAATACGTTCATATCGAAATCACACTGTAGTGAATAGACTATGAACCAACAAGAAGAACACTTGCACACTTCACGGTTCATGTATAACATACACACGTGCGCGCACGCGAGGGTCTGTGACATGCTTGCACACGGATGGCTCATCTCGTACATGTATATTTACTAGGTATCAAGCTGACGCGCATGCGCGCTTATGTACACAGGCAGCTATAGATACAAACATATGACCTGAAACAAGTGGGTATTTGGAGTGATGTGGAGTGATGGCCTAGAGGTAACGCGTCCGCTTAGGAAGCTAGAGAATCTGAGCGCGCTGGTTCGAATCACGGCTTAGCTGCCGATATTTTCTCCCCCTCCACTAGACCTTGAGTGGTGGTCTGGACGTTAGTCATTCGGATGAGACGATAAACCGAGGTCCCGTGTGCAGCATGCACTTAGCGCACGTAAAAGAACCCACGGCAACAAAAGGGTTGTTCCTGGCACAATTCTGTAGAAAAATCCACTTCGATAGGAAAAACAAATATAACTGCACGCAGGAAAAAATACAAAAACAAACAAACAAACAAACAACAAACAAAACAAAACAAAACAAAAGGGTGGCGCTCTAGTGTAGCGACGCGCTCTCCCTGGGGAGAGCAGCCCGAATTTCACACAGAGAAATCTGTTGTGATAAAAAGAAATACAAATACAAATACAAATTTAGTTGACAAACTTGCACCGTAGATAGGCCCCTGAAGCCTGATCAGCGCGTAGGGTTATGCATAGGTCAGTCATCTGCACTTTTTTTTTTTTTTTTTTTTTTTTAGAAGGTGTAGTGTAGCGTATATGGATCTGTCCACACGCTCTGACACCTCCTTGAAACTGAAAATAAAACTGCATACAGACTGGACTGTGTAGCCTGTGTAGGTATTTAGGCGACACACTCTCCACACACATGGGTCCACATATTCAGTTGACAAACTTGTGCACATACGGACCAGAGTATATATTGTTGGTATTTAAGTGACATGCTTGCACACAGTTGGGCTCAGATAATAACTTATGTATGTATTCAGGCACATATTCTCGCACCTGACATACTTGCACACAGTAGGGCTCAGATAATAACTTATGTATGTATTCAGGCACATATTCTCGCACCTGACATACTTGCACACAGTAGGGCTCAGATAATAACTTATGTATGTATTCAGGCACATATTCTCGCACCTGACATAGTTGCACACAGTAGGACTCAGATAATAACTTAGTATGTATTCAGGCACACATTCTCGCACCTGACATACTTGCACACAGTAGGACTCAGATAATGACTTATCTATGTATTCAGGCACATATTCTTGCACCTGACATACTTGCACACAGTAGGGCTCAGATAATAACTTATGCATGTATTCAGGCACACATTCTCGCACCTGACATACTTGCACACAGTAGGGCTCAGATAATAACTTATGTATGTATTCAGGCACATATTCTCGCACCTGACATACTTGCACACAGTACGGCTCAGATAATTATTCATGTATGTGATAAGGCACACATTCTCGCACACCGACTCTGACGCAGGCAGACAGACGAGCGAGCACTTAATTATTGAAACACGCACGCACGAACCCACGCACACACGCACGCACACAAGTATTCACACATACAACAAACAAACAAACAAACAATCGCAGCTCACTTGGTGTCCCTCTCCAGTTCAGCCAGCAGCTGATCCAGCCTGGCTCTGGACATTTTGACGTCATCACAGCCTGACGTCTTCATGGCTGACTCGATCTCTGCACGGCTCAGCTTTCCGCTGCTGTCCTTGTCCAGGGAATTGAACGCCTTCCTTAGCACGTACTCCCTGCATATATTCAATATATAACATTGATAAAATATGTTGATACAGAGTTTAAGTTTTTAGTTTCGATTTCAAAGAGGTGTTAATGAGTTTCAGTTTCAGTTTCACTTTCTCAAGGAGGCGTCACTGCGTTCGGACAAATCCATACACGCTACACCACATCTGTTGAGCAGATGCCTGACCAGCAGCATAACCCAACGCGCTTAGTCAGGCCTTGAGTGCATGCTTACATATTTGTGTACCTATGAAAGTGGATTTCATTTTACGTAATTTCGCCAGAGGACAACACTCTCGTTGCCATGGGTTCTTTTTCAGTGCGCCAAGTGCGTGCTGCACACGGGACCTCGGTTTATCGTCTCATCCGAAAGACTAGACGCTCAGTTTGATTTTCCAGTCAAACTTAGGAGAAAGGGCGAGAGCGGGATTCGAACCCACACCCTCACGGACTCTCTGTATTGGCAGCTGAGCGTCTTAACCATTCTGCCACCTTCCTCCTGAGTTGTGTTAATGAAAGCATGTTAACTGACTGATCCAGATATGCTGCACCACCTTGGTTTTCTGTCTTCCCCTCCGCTATAACTGACACCACGCTACTCTCATAACAACAACAACAAGAACAACAAAAACAACAATAATAATAATCATCATAATAATGATAATGAGACGAAGAAGAAGAATACATGTTTCCATCGATAACTGCCATTTCTGATAAAATAATTATAACAACAACAACAACAACAACAATAATGATGATGATGATGATAATAATAATAATAATCATAATAATAATAAATCATAAAGCATATGTCTGACTTACACGTGAACACCAACTCGTTGGTGGAAGAAGGATGGGAGAGGTAGGAGAGAGAGAGAGAGAGAGAGAGAGAGAGAGAGAGAGAGAGAGAGAGAGAGAGAGAGAGTTGTCAATTTATGTATAAATGGATATCAAATCAGATCATATTGTTTTAATTATAGCCCAGCCGACCATAAATCAGGGATTACACCATGTTAACAAACACACGAATATTTCACGATATAAGCCACAATGCTACAACATATATTATATAATAACGATATATGGATCGAAGAACTCAAAACTTTAAACTTAAAACGATGAGCGCCCAATGACAGCTGTCAGTCGGCTCTACTCAGGCAGGCAGCCTGTTGAACAGCAAATGACTTCGTGCTTGAAAAGGCTTAGAGCTTGGTCGAGGATAGGCGCTATATAAGTATCCGTATCATCATCATCATCATTTAATCTTTAAACCCAGCAGTGAAAGTCAGTGCCTTTCAATAACTAAGAACTCGAAGCCTCAACTTACATGTGAGTCTCGTTTAACCTTTCAGTCCCACTGACAGGGTAAGCGTCCTTCTATACGGGAAGAAATCAGCCTTCAAACTTACAGGTAAATCTCACTCAATCTTTCAATACTACAGGGTAAGCGTCCTTCTATAAGGGAAGAACTCAGCCTTCAAACCTACAGGTAAATCTCACACACTCTTTCAATACCACAGGGTAAGCGTCCTTCTATAAGGGAAGAACTCAGCCTTCAAACTGACATGTAAATCTCGCTCAATCTTTCAATCCCACAGGGTAAGCGTCCTTCCATATGGAAAAACTTGCAGGGTAAGCGTCCTTCTATAAGGGAAGAACTCAGCCTTCAAACTTACATGTAAGCCTCACTCAGTCTTTCAATCCCACAGGGTAAGCGTCCTTCTATATGGGAAGAACTTGCAGAGTAAGCGTCCTTCTATAAGGGCAGAACTTAGCCTTCAAACCTACAGGTAAGTCTCACTGAGTCTTTCAATCCCAAAGGGTAAGCGTCCTTCTATATAGGAAGAACTCAGCCTTCAAACCTACAGGTAAGCCTCGCTCAGACTGTCAATCCCACAGGGTAAGCGTCCTTCTATATGGGAAGGACTTGCAGGGTAAGCGTCCTTCTATAAGGGAAGGACTCAGCCTTCAAACTTACAAGTAAGTCTCTCTCAATCTTTCAGTCCCACAGGGCAAGCGTCCTTCTATATGGGAACAACAGCCTTAAAACCTACAGGTAAGCCTCGCTCAGTCTCTCAGTCCCAAAGGGTAAGCGTCCTTCTATATGGGAAGAACTTGCAGGTTAACCGTCCTTCTATACGGGAAGAACACAGCCTTCAAACCTACACGTAAG